>NC_068407.1:25148037-25458037 GCF_023724105.1 Carassius gibelio | reverse complement strand
AATCCATTCACAATTTAAGTTCCTATCAGAAATACTGATGTGTGTTCAGAGTTTTGTGAAATTCTAAGTATGTTATTTGCCTCAAAATCACCTGAGAAGTATTCCAGTTTGACATGTTGCCACGCCAACAATTTTTTAGATATCAATATCCCCCTTGCAGATTTATATCGGCTGTGTTTTAACATTATTCTGATGAAGTTTGAAGCAAATCGAGTAATAATAAGATGCTGAATTCAAATCATTTTGAAAATGACACACTTCCTTCTGCCAGTTGGTGGCGCTATAACTTTGACTCCTAATAGTCACATATATGCGATCGACATCATACAACGAATAATCTGATGAAGTTTGATTAAAATCAGGAAATGTATGTGGACGGTATTAGACACTTCCTGTTTCTCATTTCTCGCCATAATTTCAACGCCTCGCCACGAGCAAACCGTTCGAGATATCAAAAATCCCCTGGCAATTTTTCATCCCCAGTGTCTTGAGATCATGTTGACCGAGTTTGGCGACAATCGAGAAAAAAACCTATGACAAGTATTTCAAATTCCAGAGCATGCGCTTTTTACATAACTCTAAATAGCTGACTTCCTGTTGGGTGGAGCCTATGACATGCAATACGAAAGTTGTTCGGCACGATGAGATCTATATGTGTACTGAGTTTCATATGAATATGTGCAAGTATGTGTGAGCTATACATCAACATTTCTGACTGTGTTCCAGGGGGCGCCGTAGAGCCCCTGTGCCACGCCCGGGTCCCAGCCTCTGCAGGCTCCTAAAGGCCACAGATTCCAAAGTGTGCGCAAATTTTCAAGAGTTTTTGAGTATGTTAAGGACCCCAAAAGCCCCCACAACTTTGACGAAAAATTTGAATACTAAACCCTAAATAGCCAACTTCCTGTTGGGCGGAGCCTATGATATGCAATACAAAAGTTGTTTGGATTGATGAGATTTATATGTGTACCGAGTTTCATACGTCTACGAGCAAGAATGTATGATATATGGCCCTCCATATTCCAGGGGGCGCTGTAGAGCCCCTGTGCCACGCCCGTGTATCAGTCTCTGCCCGGCCCTAATGGCCGCAGGTTCCAATCTGTGTGCCAATTTTCAAGACTTTTTAAGCACGTTAAGGGCCCCAAAAGCCCCCAAGACGTTGGAAAAAAATAATAATAAATATAGCTGCAAGCAGCGATGGCGGGCTCAAGCCACCAATGCCATCGCCAGCCCGGTGGCATCAGGTAAACTGTGCCCAGCGGGCACATGCATTCACAATATCCCTCTGGCAGTGAGGTTTTAAAGGATATGGCAGTTAAATGGTTAATCCGAATCATCTAGACTTTAAAATCACATTCACAGAACAATATATATATATGTATATATATATATATATATATATATATATATATATATATATATATATATATATATTTAGTAACACTTTACAATAAGATTTCATTTATAAACATTATGTTAACATGTACAATATTTATATAACATTCATTCATGTCAGTTAATATTCCAAACTTAAACATTAAAACATTGTTTTGTGATTTTTTTCCAAGCACATTTTACCAATTCCAAACCATATCAATCTTAATAACTACCATTATTTTTTATTTAATCATTTATGAGTGTTATACAATAGTCCAGGAAAGCTGGAAGAGAAAAACTCCTTATATTCATGTGCAGAATTATTAGGCATGTTTTCTTTTACAGATGAAATCCACTAAAAAAGAGTTTTAACTCAAACTATTTTAACTCAAAGTCGAAAATTATGAAATACCCATGAGAAATATCAAACACAAATGCAATACAGAAATGGATAAGTTAAGACTTGACCATTGTACAAAAATGCTGACTGGGTCATGAGGTCAGAAAAGAAGAAGAAAAAAAAAACAGGTCAAGAAGAACTGACAAAAAGAATTGCAAAATAATTAGGAATTAATGTGAAGATTAATTTTTAGTCAATTCTGCAAGACAGACTTTTCTGGAAAGGAGGTGGAATAAAAATGAGCTCCTAAAGCTTAATCCCGGATTCTGGAAGATATATTCCTCAAACCATCGGACAAGAGGAGGTGGTGCTGGTCCTTCACGAGTCACTCTAATCTGTTCATAAAGCCTATATATAAAGTCTTAATATATAGTATTTCACAATACTTCATGGTATTCTAATTAAATCATTTTTTGGAATCTTAGATCTCTCAGAACCTGACACATTGTAATTCTGAGACTCCAGGAAAGTGGCAGTTCTGTAAAATGTTGGCGCTGGAGACTAAATGCTCCCTGATAGTTTCACACCTAATTCACACACACACACACACGCACACGCACACACACACACACACACACACACACACACACACACACACACACACATTACCCACAGTGACAGAGGGACAGAGTGACATCAGATGTATGATAGTTTTTTAATTTTCTATCATCCATATAGTGTTGTATAGTCATGAAACTATGCATATTTCCTCAGAATGACTTGTCTTCTATGTGTATATTTTTTGAAGTGTTTAGAAGCTGCACTTAAAAAAAATAAAAGACATTTACTGGTTACTTTTTTACTGTTATTTCAAAAAATCACCATGACAAAACCATTCAAGCTATTCAAAATTCATCCGCACCTGTACTGTAAGGTACATTCTTTAAACAGTGGTAAAAGAGGATGTGGTGCTGATCCTTCAAGAGTCACTCAAAACGTATCTGTCCATAAAGCCTATAAAGAATTATTCTTAATATACAGTTCACAATACTTCAGCTTGTTATTCTAATTATGTGAGGGTTATTTTATCAGTAAAATACATAAAATACATATTATTTTTCTTTGAAAGATTTCTATAAATGATTTAAATCATACTTGTTTCTACAATAATTATTTAAAAGTAATCCTATGGCACCATCTGGTGGCCATTATTGGTATTCAGAATTGCAAGCTTGATTTATATGTTATGATAGTTTTAATTTTATGCTGGCTCTTGAAAATGATAAAGCTATGAAACTTACTGTGCTTCCTTCAAATGATGACTTCTACGTATATAAAAAATTATGAAGAGTTGGAATTAAAAATTTTAAAGATATAGTAAAATAACTATTGTATTTTTTTATGTTACTTTAATAAATCGCTATGGCCACACCATTTAAGGTATCCTAAACCCATTCGCAATTTAACATCTTCAGTATATGGCTTCATGTTAAAACAGTTTGGTGTGAACTACTTGTGTCTTCTTGGAGGAGAATGAATTCATTTAAAGGCTGAGTTTATCATAAATCCACAATAACATTTCTGAGTTCTGTATCAATCTGTGTTGTTGTTTGTTTATTTTAATTTTTTTATTTTTCATAGGAAGATAACTGACCCTTTACTCTCCTTTTTAATAAATGTGCTTATAAAACCAAGAACAAGCTATTTATAGCTGTATTTATAAACTGCTTACTAATGACTATTAATATTGGGACAAGGCTTTATAAAGCATGAACTGACTATTTACTAATGAGTGCAGTTATTATAAAGTGTTATCAATGCATTTGCTAATGTTAACAAATTAGATATTATTTTACAGTGTTATCAAATCCCTTAAATGATTTGTAAGTGTTTTGTAATGATTTTATTGACCTACAAGCATTTGTGAAAGTTCTGCTTGCATTACAGCTTAGTCTTGATCTGTGAGCTGAACAGATTTACTGTTACATCCATGAGATTATGTAAATTCAAATAAATATCATGTCACAGGATGTCAGAGGTCAGTATCAAATGAGTTTGAAATTATTATCTGCAGCACAAATAAGGTTTTTTAGGATTTTTAAAAAAAACCTAAAACTGTCAGAAAAGGATAAGGCCTAAGATTTCTATGTGAGTGGCTAAATTTATTTGTTTTTATAACTATAATGCATAAACTATGAAATTATACAAAATGTATAAAAAAGTACAACAGTTATTGTTTTCCAATGTTTTTTATTTATTTAATTTATTTTTTGGGATTTACATAAAAACAAATTAGCCTACTGCAATCATTCTAAACAGCTTGAATAAAACCTGTTAATATTTATTATAGACCACTGTAACTGTGTATAATCTAAGAAACAAGTTTATTATGAAAATAAAAGTGTGTACACCAGATAAATTGGACGATAAAGAAATTGCTAACAATAGTATAATAGAGCATGTTTTAGGTTTTTAGGCGTTTAGATGCAGAAATGGACAAATCAAATGTAAAATCAAATGTAATTGATTTAATTAAATATAGATTAATTCTTGTTAGAGCAAAATAATAAATAAATACGTACACACATTAAAAAAGCCGCCAAGATGAATGAGTTTCCTTTTTATATGTAGATTAAAATTGAAGACAGAAGCAGCTGGTATATGCGGTCACTTATTATTCAAATCCAGTAGATCCACTTCAGATTTATTTCTCAACAGTTTATGTCTACGTGGCTGTTTTCGTTTATATTCGCCATGCTATTATGTATTTTGAAATAATCTTGTCCGTGATGTGTTCGTTCTTACGACGAAAGGCAGAATCCTGCAGCTCGAGAGATACGTTATTCTGCCAGTCGCGCTTTCAAATAGTCTTGCACACTTAAACGGGTCACAAACACCTGCATTTAGCTCGTGTTGTGTTATAATGGGTGTATTGTGTGCATTTATGACAATATTTTATTTGAAAAAGCTCTTAAACAAGAATAAATTCGTTTGTTTTGAACTTGTGACACTGTGCGCGCTGATCGGAGCGGTGATTTCAGATAGGCAGCCGCGAATATTTCATTTTCACACAAACAGTTCAAAAACATCTGAATTTAGCTCCTGGTGTGTTCTAATTGGTGAATTGTGTAATATCGCTTTAATATTTTAATTTTAAAAGCTATAAAACAAGAATAAACTCGTTTTTTTTCTGAGCTCATCATTCCACACGCTCCTGCTCAGAGCGTGATTCATCTCTCGTGTTTCTCACGTATCACTGACCACACATCAATTATTAATGAGCCCTGACCTGGTAATAATCATATATGTTGGTTTAGCTTGTCAGTGTGAATTAAATCTAAGTATTTATTTGTATTTTAACCGATTTAAAAATGAAACTAAAAGAGAGTCTCCTCCCTTTCAGTCGAATTTCCCTTTCAGGAATTGCACCTGTAGGGGCGCATTTTCTCTCAGACAATGTAAGTCTCAGCACATAATACTCAAACAGATGGACAGAGTGAGATGAGATGTCTGACAGTTTTTTAATTTTCTGTTATCCATACAGTGTTGTAAAGTCGTGAAACTATCCATATTTACTCAGAATGACTTTTTTTCTGTATGAAAAAAGGTTTTGAAGTGTTTGGAATTTAAAAATGCAGGACAATTAATAATTCCATTTTTACTGTCATTTAAAAAAATCACCACGACAAAACCGTTCAAGCTATCCAAAATCCTTTGGCAATTTAAGTTGTTTAAAATGTTTTGGCATCATGTAGACAAAGTTTGGTGTGTATAGTGTTACTCTCCTCTGAGCAGTATGCATTAATTCACAGCTAAATGTAAAAAAAATCCACATTCAAATCAAAATAGCTGACTTCCTGTTGATCGTAGCTGATGACTGTGAATTAGAAAGTTGTCCGTCTTGATAAGAACAATTTTTGTACCGAGTTTGGTGTCTGTAGCTAAAACTAACCCCCCCACTTTTGACAAAAGGTGGCGCTATAGAGTGCCTCTTCCACGCCCTCTTATGAACTTTTGCCAGTGTCTAGTTATCATAAATACTGATATGTGTTCTGAATTTCATGAAATTCTAAGAATTTTATATGCCTTAAAATCACCTGAGAAGTATTCAAGTTTGACATGTTGCCACGGCAACGATATTTTTAGATATCAATATCCCCCTAGCAGATTAATATAGGCTGTGTTTTAACATTATTCTGATGAAGTTTGAAGCAAATCGAGTAAAAATAAGATGCTGAATACAAAGCATTTTGAAAATGACACACTTCCTGCTGCCAGTTGGTGGCGCTATAACTTTGACTCCTAATAGTCACATATATGCGATCGACATCCTACAAAGAATAATCTGATGAAGTTTGATTAAAATCAGGAAATGTATGTGGATGGTATTAGACACTTCCTGTTTCTCATTTCTCGCCATAATTTCAACGCCTCGCCACGAGCAAACCGTTTGAGATATCAAAAATCCCCTGGCAATTTTTCATCCCCAGTGTCTTGAGATCATGTTGACCGAGTTTGGCGGCAATCGAGTAAAAAACCTATGACAAGTATTTCAAATTCCAGAGCATGCGCTGTTTACATAACTCTAAATAGCTGACTTCCTGTTGGGCGGAGCCTATGACATGCAATACGCAAGTTGTTCGGCACGATAAGATCTATATGTGTACTGAGTTTCATATTAATACGTGCAAGTATGTGTGAGCTATACATCAACATTTATGACTGTGTTCCAGGGGGCGCTGTAGAGCCCCTGTGCCACGCCCGTGTCCCAGCCTCTGCAGGCTCCTAAAGGCCACAGATTCCAAATTGTGCGCAAATTTTCAAGAGTTTTTGAGTATGTTAAGGACCCCAAAAGCCCCCACAACTTTGACGACAAATATGAATAATAAACCCCAAATAGCCAACTTCCTGTTGGGCGGAGCCTATGATATGCAATACGAAAGTTGTTTGTATTGATGAGTTCTATATGTGTACCGAGTTTCGTACGTCTACGTGCAAGTATGTATGATATATGGCCCTCCATATTCCAGGGGGCGCTGTAGAGCCCCTTTGCCACGCCCGTGTATCAGTCTCTGCCCGGCCCTAATGGCCGCAGGTTCCAATGTGTGTGCCAATTTTCAAGACTTTTTAAGCATGCTAAGGGCCCCAAAAGCCCCCGAAACCTTGAAGAAAAATAATAATAATAAATAATAATAATAATAACAAATAATCCTAAGGAAAACAATAGGGCTCTCGCCCTCCAGGCTTGAGCCCTAATAATAAATAATAATAATAATAATAATAATAATAATAAAATAATCCTAAGGAAAACAATAGGCCTCTCGCCCTTTGGGCTTGAGCCCTAAATATAGCTGCAAGCAGCGATGGCGGGCTCAAGCCACCAATGCCATCGCCACCCCAGTGGCATCAGGCAAACTGTGTCCAGCGGGCACATGCATTCACAATATCCCTCTGGCAGTGAGGTTTTAAAGGATATGGCGGTTAAAGGGTTAATCTGAATCATCTAGACTTTAAAATCACATTCACAGAACAATATATATATATATATATATATATATATATATATATATATATATATATATATATATTTAGTAACACTTTACAATAAGATTTCATTTATAAACATTACGTTAACATGAACAATATTTATATAGCATTCATTCATGTCAGTTAATATTCCAAACTTAAACATTAAAACATTGTTTTATTGTGATTTTTTTCCAAGCACATTTTACCAATTCCAAACCATATCAATCTTAATAACTACCATTATTTTTTATTTAATCATTTATGAGTGCTATACAATAGTCCAGGAAAGCTGGAAGAGAAAAACTCCTTATATTCATGTGTGCAGAATTATTAGGCATGTTTTATTTTACAGATGAAATGCGCTAAAAAAGAGTTTTAACTCAAACTGTTTTAACTCAAAAGTCGAAAATTATGAAATAACCATGAGAAATATCAAACACAAATGCAATACAAAAATGGATAAGTTAAGACTTGACCATTGTACAAAAATGCTGACTGGGTCATGAGGTCCGAAAAGAAGAAGAAAAAAAAACAGGTCAAGAAGAACTGACAAAAATAATTGCAAAATAATTAGGAATTAATGTAAAGATTAATTTTTAGTCAATTCTGCAAGACAGACTTTCAGGAAAGGAGGTGGAATAAAAATGAGCTCCTAAATCTTAATCCCGGATTCAGGAAAATATATTCCTCAAACCATCGGACAAGAGGAGGTGGTGCTGGTCCTTCACGAGTCACTCTAATCTGTTCATAAAGCCTATATATAAAGTCTTTATATATAGTATTTCACAATACTTCATGGTATTCTAATTAAATCATTTTTTGGAATCTTAGATCTCTCAGAAACTGACACATTGTAATTCTGAGACTCCAGGAAAGTGGCAGTTCTGTAAAATGTTGGCGCTGGAGACTAAATGCTCCCTGATAGTTTCACACCTAATTCACTTAACACACACACACACACACACACACACACACACACACACACACACACACACACACACACACACATTACCCACAGTGACAGAGGGACAGAGTGACATCAGATGTATGATAGTTTTTTAATTTTCTATCATCCATATAGTGTTGTATAGTCATGAAACTATGCATATTTCCTCAGAATGACTTGTCTTCTATGTGTACATTTTTTTGAAGTGTTTAGAAGCTGCACTTAAAAAAAAATAAATGACATTTACTGGTTACATTTTTACTGTTATTTCAAAAAATCACCACGACAAAACCATTCAAGCTATTCAAAATTCATCCGCACCTGTACTGTAAGATACATTCTTTAAACAGTGGTAAAAGAGGATGTGGTGCTGATCCTTCAAGAGTCTCTGAAAACGTATCTGTCCATAAAGCCTATAAAGAATTATTCTTAATATACGGTTCACAATACTTCAGCTTGTATTTCTAATTAAGTGAGGGTCATTTTATCAGTAAAATACATACAATTCATATTATTTTTCTTTGAAAGATTTCTATAAATGATTTAAATCATACTTGTTTCTACAATAATTATTTAAAAGTAATCCCATAGCTCCATCTGGTGGTCATTATTGGTACTAAGAATTGCCAGCTTGATTTATAAGTTATGATAGTTTTAATTTTATGCTGGCTCTTGAAAATGATAAAGCTATGAAACTTACTGTGCTTCCTTCAAATGATGACTTCTACGTATATAAAAAATTATGAAGAGTTGGAATTAAAATTTTTAAAGATATAGTAAAATAACTATTGTATTTTTTATGTTACTTTAATAAATCGGTATGGCCACACCATTTAAGGTATCCTAAACCCATTCGAAATTTAACATCTTCAGTATATGGCTTCATGTTAAAACAGTTTGGTGTGAACTACTTGTGTCTTCTTGGAGGAGAATTAATTCATTTACAGGCTGAGTTTACCATAAATCCACAATAACATTTCTGAGTTCTGTATCAATCTGTGTTGTTGTTTGTTTATTTTTATTATTTTTTTTTTCATAGGAAGATAACTGACCCTTTACTCTCCTTTTTAATAAATGTGCTTATAAACCAAGAACAAGATATTTATAGCTGTATTTATAAACTGCTTACTACTGACTATTAATATTGGGACAAGGCTTTATGAAGCATGAACTGACTATTTACTAATGAGTGCAGTTATTATAAAGTGTTATCAATGCATTTGCTAATGTTAACAAATTAGACATTATTTTACAGTGTTATCAAATCCCTTAAATGATTTGTAAGTGTTTTGTAATGATTTTATTGACCTGTAAGCATTTGTGAAAGTTCTGCTTGCATTACAGCTTAGTCTTGATCTGTGAGCTGAACAGATTTACTGTTACATCCATGAGATTATGTAAATTCAAATAAATATCATGTCACAGGATGTCAGAGGTCAGTATCAAATTAATTTGAAATTATTATTTGCAGCACAAATAAGGTTTTTTAGGATTTTTAAAAATCCCTAAAACTGTCAAAAAAGGATAAGGCCTAAGATTTCTATGTGAGTGGCTAAATTTATTTGTTTTTATAACTATAATGCATAAACTATAAAATTATACAAAATGTATAAAAAAGTACAACAGTTATTATTTTCCAATGTTTTTTATTTATTTATTTATTTATTTTTTATTTTTTATTTTTTTGGATTTACATTAAAAAAAAAAATAGCCTACTGCATTCATTCTAAACAGCTTGAATAAAACCTGTCAATATTTATTATAGACCACTGTAACTGTGTATAATCTAACAAACAAGTTTATTATGAAAATAAAAGTGTACACCAGATAAATTGGACGATAAAGAAATTGCTAACAATAGTATAATAGAGCATGTTTTAGGTTTTTAGGCGTTTAGATGCAGAAATGGACAAATCAAATGTAAAATAAAATGTAATTGATTTAATTAAATATAGATTAAGTCTTGTTAGAGCAAAATAATAAATAAATACGTACACACATTAAAAAAGCAGCCAAGATGAATGAGTTAAATTTTTATATAGATTAAAATTGAAGACAGAAGCAGCTGGTATATGCGGTCACTTAATATTAAAATCCAGTAGATCCACTTCAGATTTATTTCTCAACAGTTTATGTTCACGTGGCTGTTTTCGTTTATATTAGCCAAGCTTTATGTATTTTGAAATAATCTTGTCCGTGATGTGTTCGTTCTAACGACGAAAGGCAGAATCCTGCAGCTCGAGAGATATATGTTATTCTGCCAGTCGCGCTTTCAAATAGTATTGCACACTTAAACGGGTCACAAACACCTGCATTTAGCTCGTGTTGTGTTATAATGGATATATTGTGTGCATTTATGGCAATAACTTATTTTAAAAACCTCTTAAACAAGAATAAATTCGTTAGTTTTGAACTTGTGACACTGTGCGCGCTGATCGGAGGCAGTGATTTCAGATAGGCAGCCGCGAATATTTCATTTCCACACAAACAGTTCAAAAACATCTTAATTTAGCTCTTGGTGTGCTCTAATTGGTGAATTGTGTGATATCGCTGCAATACTTTATTTTTAATAGCTATAAAACAAGAATAAACTCGTTTTTTCTGAGCTCATCATTCCACACGCTCTTGCTCAGAGCGATGATTCATCTCTCATGTTTCTCACGTATCACTGACCACACATCCATTATTAATGAGCCCTGACCTGATAATAATCATATATGTTGGTTTAGCTTGTCAGTGTGAATTAAATCCAAGTATTTATTTGTATTTTAACCGATTTAAAAGTGAAACCAAAAGACAGTCTCCTCCCTTTTTTAGTCCGGTAACTGCACCTGTAGGGGCGCTATTTCTCTCAGACAATGGAAGTCTAAGCACACACACTCAAACAGAGGGACAGAGTGAGATGAGATGTCTGACAGTTTTTTAATTTTCTGTTATCCATACAGTGTTGTAAAGTCATGAAACTATGCATATTTACTCAGAATAACTTTTTTTTCTGTATGAAAAAAGGTTTTGAAGTGTTTGGAATTTAAAAATGCAGGAAAATTAATAATTCCATCTTTACTGTCATTTAAAAAAATCACCACGACAAAACCATCCAAGCTATCCAAAACCCATTCACAATTTAAGTTCCTCAATGTTTTTTCAACATGTAGACAAAGTTTGGTGTGTATAGTGTTACTCTCCTCTGAGCAGTATGCATTAATTCACAGCTAAATGTAAAAAACAATCCACATTCAAATCAAAATAGCCGACTTCCTGTTGGTCGTAGCTGATGACTGTGAAATAGAAAGTTGTCCGTCTTGATAAGAACAATTTTTGTACTGAGTTTGGTGTCTGTAGCTAAAACTTACCCCCCCACTTTTGACAAAAGGTGGCGCTATAGAGTGCCTCTTCCACGCCCTCTTATGAACTTTTGCCAGTGTCTAGCTGTCACTAATACTGATATGTGTTCTGAGTTTGATGAAATTCTAAGCATGTTATTTGTCTCAAAATCACCTGAGAAGTATTCCAGTTTGACATGTTGCCACGGCAACAATATTTTTAGATATCCAATTTCCCCCAGCAGATTCATATCGGCTGTGTTTTAACATTATTCTGATGAAGTTTGAAGCAAATCGAGTAAAAATAAGATGCTGAATTCAAAGCATTTTGAAAATGACACACTTCCTGCTGCCAGTTGGTGGCGCTATAACTTTGACTCCTAATAGTCACATATATGTGATCGACATCATACAATGAATAATCTGATGAAGTTTGATTGAAATCAGCAAATGTATGTGGATGGTATTAGACACTTCCTGTTTCTCAATTCTCGCCATAATTTCAACGCCTCGCCACGAGCAAACCGTTCGAGATATCAAAAATCCCCTGGCAATTTTTCATCCCCAATGTCTTGAGATCATGTTGACCGAGTTTGGTGGTAAACGAGTAAAAAACCTATGACAAGTATATCAAATTCCAGAGCATGCGCTTTTTACATAACTCTAAATAGCTGACTTCCTGTTGGGCGGAGCCCAATGACATGCAGTACGAAAATTGTTCGGCACGATGAGATCTATATGTGTACTGAGTTTCATATGAATATGTGAGCTATACATCAACATTTATGACTGTGTTCCAGGGGGCGCCGTAGAGCCCCTGTGCCACACCCGGGTCCCAGCCTCTGCTGGATCCTAAAGGGCACAGATTCCAAAGTGTGTGCAAATTTTCAAGAGTTTTTGAGTATGTTAGGGACCCCAAAAGCCCCCACAACTTTGACCAAAAATATGAATAATAAACCCTAAATATCCAACTTCCTGTTGGGCGGAGCCTATGACATGCAGTACGAAAGTTGTTTGGTTTAATGAGATCTACATGTGTACCGAGTTTCATGTGTCTACGTGCAAGTATGTATGATATATGGCCCTCAGTATTCCAGGGGGCGCTGTAGAGCCCCTGTGCCACGCCCGTGTATCAGTCTCTGCCCGACCCTAATGGCCGCAGGTTCCAATCTGTGTGCCAATTTTCAAGAGTTTTCGAGCATGTTAAGGACCCCAAAAGCCCCCGTAACGTTAGAAAATAATAATAATAATAATAATAATAAAAAATTAAAGCTGCAAGCAGCGATGAACGGGCCCTCGCACCCGGGCTCACCGCCATCGTGTGGCTTTAGTAAAAAGGTGAACGTTGAGAAATATGCATTTAAACTCATAAATATAAGTGCAATATATCAAAGTTTATTCCATATGTGTGCCAATCTTCCTGTTGCCAGCAGGTGGCGCTATCGTTATAATGGAATAATGGCCTTCAGATGTGTTCAAGCCAGGACCCTTATCACACATGTGAAGTTTAGGCAAGATCGGACATTTTATGCCTGAGTTATAACATCTTTTATTCCCATGGCGAGACATCGAACTTCGTCATGGCGCCATGGACACGCCCTTTAACAAAAACTCAAGATCTCCACAAGTTAACATTGCACAGTCCTTCAGATTAGACTGACCACAAAAAAAAACATTGATGTCATAAAATCTCTAGGAGTAGTTTGTCGCAGTGTAAAATATGTCACTTCCTGTTGCCAATAGGTGGCGCTATGACTATAACTGAATATGGACATGTAGATCTGTTCAGGTCAAGAGTCTCATCCAACATGTGAAGTTTGGGGCAGATTGGACATTGTATGTCTGAGTTACAGCAACTTCCTTTTTCATGGCGAAACATCGACATTTGTCAGGCCGCCATGGACACGCCCTTTAACGAAACCTCGAGTCCTTCGCAATTTAACATCGCAAATGGCTTTAGATTACACTGACCAAGTTTGGTGTTGATCTGAATAAATCTCTAGGAGGAGTTCGTTAAAGTACAACCCCTGAAAATGGCAAAAACAACACCAATTTTGAAGGGAAAATTCAAAATAACCGACTTCCTGTTGGGATCCGGATTTCGTACCAAGAGACTTTTTTGTAGGTATTGGAGTGTTACATGTGTGTACCAATTTTTGTACATGTACGTGAAACATAGCTCGAGGCGCACTCCGTTGAAAGTGTATAGGTGGCGCTACAGAGTCATTCTGCCACACCCGGTGGAATATTGGCCTGCAGATCTGTTCAGGCCAGGACTCTTATCACACATGTGAAGTTTGGGGAAGATCGGACATTTTATGCCTGAGTTATAACATCTTTTATTCCCATGGCGAGACATCGAACTTCGTCGCGGCGCCATGAACAAGCCTTTTAACGAAAACTCAAGATCTTCACAAATGAACATTGCACAGGCCTTTAGATTAGACTGACCACAAAAAACACATTGATGTCATAAAATTTCTAGGAGTAGTTCGTCGCAGCGTAAAATATGTCACTTCCTGTTGCCAATAGGTGGCGCTATGACTATAACTGAATATGGGCATGTCAATCTGTTCAGCTTCGGAGTCTCATCAGACATGTGAAGTTTGGGGCAGATTGGTCATTGTATGTGTGAGTTATAGCAACTTCATTTTTCATGGCGAATCATCGAAATTCGCCAGGCCGCCACGGACACGCCCTTCAACGAAAACTCAAGATCTTCGCAATTTAACATCGCAAAGGCCTTTAGATTAGGCATACCAAATTTGGTGTTGATTTGAAGAAATCTCTAGGAGGAGTTCGTTAAAATACAACACATGGAAATGACCAAAATGACACAAAAAATGCTCATAATATTAAAAATAACCGACTTCCTGTTGGGTTTAGAATTTCGCTCCAAGAGTCTTTTTTGTAGGTATTGGTGTGTTACATATGTGTGCCAATTTTCGTGCATGTACGTGAAACATAGCTGGAAGGCTGTTGATTTTCTTGGTATAGGTGGCGCTGTCGAGCCATTTTGCCACACCCTCTTCTGAATCCTATATCAGACGAAAATTTTCACCAGGTTTGACGCGTGTGCAAAGTTTCATGACTTTTTGAGCATGTTAAAGCCCTCAAAAATGCGATTCATTCGGGAGAAGAAGAAGAAGAAGAATAATAAATATAGCTGCAAGCAGCGATGTCGGGCTCAAGCCATCAGTGCAACGCCACCCCGGTGGCATCAGGATAACTGTGCCCAGCGGGCATAAGCATTTACAGTAACCGTCTGACAATCAGTTTTAAGGGATGCGGCAGTTAAAGGGTTAATCCGACCAATCTAGACTTTGAAATCACATACACAGCACAATATATATAACTTTAGTAACACTTTATTTTAATATTTATAAAAAATGTATAAGGTGTGCATTGTAGCTGACACCTATATGAACACATTACAATTGTTTTGTGACTGCAAGTCTTTCTTCTCAAATGCTATTGAGCTTCAAATTTGCATTTGAGCCCATGTGAAAAAGTAGCATAATTTACATATGACTTACAGTTTGTTGTAATAAATATCAAACATTCAATTTAATTGTGCATTATAGCTGTCACCTAGATGAACAATTACAGTTGTTTTTATGACTGTAAGTCATTCTCTTCAAATGCTACTGACGTTAGAAAAGTGTATAACAATATCACATGTAACTTTAGAGACCGATCCTAAATTTGAGACTCTAGAAAGTCCAATGTCAAGACAACTTTATGCCTGTTTTATTTTCTTTAGTTTTCTTTTCTCTGTGCCGGATTGCTGATGTCCTATACCCAGGCATAGATGTCCATCCATCAATTACGAACATTCAGCCGCAAACATGAGGTGTGAGCGGTCGCGAGTGTGGATGGGAGAATGGCGCATGTTTTTTTTGTTTTTTTTGTTTTTTGAGCAACTGGGATGGTGCCCCCTCTGGGAGTTGGTGCCCTACGAAGGCTGCATACTATGTTATACTTCATAATGTTAACAAATTAGACATTATTTTACAGTGTTACCAAATCCTTAAATAATGTATTAGTGTTTTGTAATGATTTTAATGACCTATAAGCATTTGTGAAATAGTTTTGCTTGCATTGCAGCTTTATCTGTCAGTTGAAGAGTTTTACTGTTACATCCATGAGATTAATAAATGTCATGTCACGTCACAGGTTGTCATAGGTCAGTATCAAATGAGTTTGAAATTATTTTTTGCAGCACAAATTAGGGTTCTTAGGATGTTGTTAAATCCTTAAAACTGACAGAAAAGGATAAGGCCTAAGAGATTTCTTAACCTGTAATGTAAGGAAAAAACACCACCATTAGCAACAACAAAAACAATAACAATTTAAAATACAATTTTTTTTTTCCTGATTATTAAAGGGATGATTAGGTCTCCCTCTCTCTCTCTCTGCCAGACAGCCCCTCCCTACAGTCCACACACACTGTCACAGTCACCAACCCCCTCACACTCCCCCTCCCTCTCCCCCTCACTTCCCTCACACAGACAGGGTGGCCAGAGTGAGATCATGTCAGTTGAGAAGTCTGACAGTTTTTTAATTTTCTTTTATCCATACAGTGTTGTAAAGTCGTGAAACTATGCATATTTCCTCAGAATGATTTGATCTTTGTATAAAAAAATGCTTTGAAGTGTTTGGAAGCTGCAATTTAAACATACAAGACAATTAATGTTTCCCTTTTTACTGTCATTTCAAAAATTCACCACGACAAAACCGTTCAAGCTAACCAAAATCCGTTCGCAATTTAAGTTCCTCAATGGTTTTTCTTCATGTAGACAAAGTTTGGTGTGTATAGTGTACTTCCCCTGTGAGGAGTATGCATTAATTCACAACTGTAAAATCTCAAAAATACACATTCAAATCAAAATAGCCGACTTCCTGTTGATCGTAGCTTATGACTGTGAATTAGAAAGTTGTCCGTCTTGATTAGAACAATTTATGTTCCAAGTTTTGTGTCTGTAGCTAAAACTAACCCCCCCACTTTTGACAAAAGGTGGCGCTATAGCGTGCCTCCTTCACGCCCTTTTAAAAGCTTTTGCCATTGTCTAGCTATCAATAATACCGATATGTATTTTGAGTTTCATGTAAGTCTGAGCTTGTTGTCTGCCTCAAACTCACCATAACAGAACATTCAAGTTTGACACGTTGCCATGGCAACGCCATATTATATATCAATATCCCCACAACAGATTTACATCGGCCGTGTTTTGTCATTATTCTGATGAAGTTTTAAGGAAATCGAGTAAAAATAAGATGCTAAATTCAAAACATTTTGAAAATGACTCACTTCCTGCTGCCAGTTGGTGGCGCTATAACGTTGACTCTTAATAGTCACATATATACGATCTGTATCATACAACGAACAAACCAATGAAGTTTGATCAAATTCAGGAAATGTATGTGGACGTTATTAGACATTTCCTGTTTCTCATTTCTCGCCATAATTTCAACGCCTCACCACGGGCAAACCGTTCGAGATATCAAAAATCCCCTCGCAATTTTTCATCCCCAATGTCTTGAGATCATGTTCACCGAGTTTCGTGACGAACGGGTTGAAATCCTCAGAGGAGTATTTCAAATTCCAGAGCATGCTTTTTTTAAACAGCCCTGAATAGTTGACTTCCTGTTGGGCGGAGCCTAAGACATAAAGTGTGAAAGTTGTTCGGCTTAATGAGATCTATAAGTGTACCGAGTTTCATATAAATACATGCAAGTGTGTGTGAGCTATGGTTCAAGATTTCTGAAGGTGTTCCAGGGGGCGCTGTAGAGTCCCTGTGCCACGCCCGGGTCCCAGCCTCTGCAGCGTCCTGATGGCCGCAGATTCCAATGTGTGTGCCAATTTTCAAGAGTTTTTGAGCATGTTAAGGCCCCTAAAACCCCCCGGAAGGTTTAATAAAAAATAAAAAAAATAATAATAAGAAGAATAATCCTTAGAAGAACAATAGGGCTCTTCGCCCCTTCGGGCTTGAGCCCTAATTAAAGCTGCAAGCAGCGATGAACGGGCCCTCGCACCCGGGCTCACCGGCAGTAAGTGGCTTTAGTAGATATGTGAACGGTGAGAAATATGCATTTAAACTCAGAAATATAAGTGGAATATGTCAAAGTTTATTCCATATATCTGCCAATTTTCCTGTTGTAAGCAGGTGGCGCTGTCATTATAATGGAATATTGGCCTTCAGATGTGTTCAGGCCAGGACTCTTATCGAACATGTGAAGTTTAGGGAAGATTGAACATTTAATGCCTGAGTTACAACAACTTCTCTTCCGATGGCGAGACATCAAATTTTGTCATGGCGCCATGGACACACCCTTTAACAAAATCTCAAGATCTCCACAATTTAACATTGCAAAGAACTTTAGATTAGACTGACCAAAATAAAATTTTTTATGTCATAAAATTTCTTGGAGTAGTTATTTGCAGTGTAAAACATTGACACTTCCTGCTGCCAGCAGGTGGCGCTATGACTATGACTGAATATGGGCATGTAGATCTGTTAAGGGCAGAAGTCTTATCTAACATGTGAAGTTTGAGGCAGATTGGACATTGTATGTCTGAGTTACAGCAGCTTCCTTTTTCATGGCGAAACATCGAAATTTGTCAGGCCGCCATGGACACGCCCTTTAACGAAACCTCAAGATCTTCGCAATTAAACATCGCAAAGGGCTTAAGATTACACTGACCAAGTTTGGTGTTTATCTGAATAAATCTCTAGGAGGAGTTCGTTAAAGTACAACCCCTGAAAATGGCAAAAACTATGCCAATTTTGCAGAGAAAATTCTAAATAACCGACTTCCTGTTGGGATTCGGATTTCGTACCAAGAGACTTTTTTGTAGGTATTGGTGTGTTACATGTGTGTACCGATTTTTGTACATGTACGTGAAACATAGCTCGAGGCGCACTCCATTGAAAGTGCATATGCACTCCGTTGAAAGTGTATAGGTGGCGCTATCGAGCCATTTTGCCACACCCAATGGAATATTTGCCTTCATATCTGTTCAGGCCAGGACCCTTATCACACATGTGAAGTTTGGGGAAGATCGGACATTTTATGCTTGAGTTATAACATCTTTTATTCCCATGGCGAGACATCGAACTTCGTCGCGGCGCCATGGACACGCCTTTTAACATAATCTCAAGATCTTCACAACTAAACATCACACAGGTCTTTAGATTAGACTGACCACAAAAAAGACATTGATGTCATAACATTTCTGGAAATAGTTTGTCGCAGTGTAAAATATGTCACTTCCTGTTGCCAATAGGTGGCGCTATGACTATAACTGAATATTGGCATGTAGATTTGTTCAGGTCAAGAGTCTTATCCAACATGTGTAGTTTGGGGCAGATTGGACATTGTATGTCTGAGTTACAGCAACTTCCTTTTTATGGCGAAACATCGAAATTTGTCAGGCCGCCATGGACACGCCCTTTAACGAAATTTAAAGATCTTCGCAATTTAACATCGCAAAGGGCTTAAGATTACACTGACCAAGTTTGGTGTTGATCTGAATAAATCTCTAGGAGGAGTTTGTTAAAGTACAACCCCTGAAAATGGCAAAAACAACGCCAATTTTGCAGAGAAAATTCAAAATAACTGACTTCCTGTTGGGATTCGGATTTCGTACCAAGAGACTTTTTTGTAGGTATTGGTATGTTACATGTGTATACCGATTTTTGTACATGTACGTGACACGTAGCTCGAGGCGCATTCCATTGAAAGTGTATAGGTGGCGCTATCGAGCCATTTTGCCACACCCAATGGAATATTGGCCTCCAGATGTGGGCAGGTCAGTACTCTTATCAAACATGTGAAGTTTGGGCAAGATCTGATATTTTATGCCTGAGTTACAACAACTTCTACTCCCATGGCGAGACATCGAACTTTGTCACCGCGCCATGGACACGCCCTTCAACGAAAACTCAAGATCTTCACAATTTAACATTGCACAGGCCTTTAGATTAGACTGACCACAAAAAAGACATTGATGTCATAACATTTCTAGGAGTAGTTCTTCGCAGCATAAAATATGACACTTCCTGTTGCCAATAGGTGGCGCTATGACTATATCTGAATATGGGCATGTCAATCTGTTCAGTTCCAGAGTCTTATCAACCATGTGAAGTTTGGGGCAGATTGGACATTGTATGTCTGAGTTATAGAAACTTAATTTTTCATGGCGAATCATCGAAATTCGCCAGGCCGCCACGGACACGCCCATTAACGAAAACTCAAAATCTTCGCAATTTAACATCGCAAAGGCCTTTAGATGACGCATACCAAATTTGGTGTTTATCTGAATGAATCTCTAGGAGGAGTTCGTTAAAATACAACGCATGGAAATGACAAAAATGACACAAAATTTGCTCATAAAATTAAAAATAACCGACTTCCTGTTGGGTTTAGAATTTTGGTCCAAGAGTCTTTTTTGTAGGTATTGGAGAGTTACATGTGTATACCAATTTTCATACATGTACATGAAACGTAGCTCGAGGCGCACACCGTTGAACGTGTATAGGTCGCGCTGTTGAGCCATTTTGCCACACCCACTTCTGAGACCCATATCATATGTACATTTTCGTCGGTTCTGAGGTGTGTGCAAACTTTCATGACTTTTTGAGTATGTTTAGGCCCTCAAAAATGCGATTCATTATGGAGAAGAATAATAATAATAATAAATATAGCTGCAAGCAGCGATGGCGGGCTCAAGCCACCAATGCCATCGCCACCCCGGTGGCATCAGGTAAACTGTGCCCAGCGGGCACATGCATTCACAATATCCCTCTGGCAGTGAGGTTTTAAAGGATATGGCAGTTAAAGGGTTAATCCGAATCATCTAAGCCAGTGGTTCCCAACCACATTCCTGGAGGCCCCCCAACACTGCACATTTTGCATCTCTCCTTTGTCTAACACAACCATGTCCAGTCTTGGAGTCTGTACTAATGAGCTGACGAACTGAATCAGGTGTGTTTGATTAAGGAGACATGGAAAACATGCAGTGTTGGGGGGCCTCCAGGAACATGGTTGGGAACCACTGATCTAGACTTTAAAATCACATTCACAGAACAATATATATATATATATATAACTTTAGTAACACTTTACAATAAGATTCCATTTATAAACATTATGTTAACATGAACAATATTTATATAGCATTCATTCATTTCAGTTAATATTCCAAACTTAAACATTAAAACATTGTTTTATTGTGATTTTTTTCCAAGCACATTTAACCAATTCCAAACCATATAAATCTTAATAACTACCATTATTTTTTATTTAATCATTTATGAGTGCTATACAATACTCCAGGAAAGCTGGAAGAGAAAAACTCCTTATATTCATGTGTGCAGAATTATTAGGCATGTTTTCTTTTACAGATGAAATGCGCTAAAAAAGAGTTTTAACTCAAACTGTAAAGTCGAAAATTATGAAATACCCATGAGAAATATCAAACACAAATGCAATACAGAAATGGATGAGTTAAGACTTGACCATTATACAAAAAATGCTGACTGGGTCATGAGGTCAGAAAAGAAGAAGAAAAAAAAACAGGTCAAGAAGAACTGACAAAAAGAATTGCAAAATAATTAGGAATTAATGTGAAGATTAATTTTTAGTAAATTCTGCAAGACAGACTTTCAGGAAAGGAGGTGGAATTAAAATGAGCTCCTAAATCTTAATCCCGAATTCTGGAAGATATATTCCTCAAACCATCGGACAAGAGGAGGTGGTGCTGGTCCTTCACGAGTCACTCTAATCTGTTAATTAAGCCTATATATAAAGTCTTAATATATAGTATTTCACAATACTTCATAGTATTCTAATTAAATAATTTTTTGGAATCTTAGATCTCTCAGAACCTGGCACATTGTAATTCTGAGACTCCAGGAAAGTGGCAGTTCTGTAAAATGTTGGCGCTGGAGACTAAATGCTCCCTGATAGTTTCACACCTAATTCACTTAACACACACACAAACACACACACACACACACACACACATTAACCACAGTGACAGAGGGACAGAGTGACATCAGATGTATGATAGTTTTTTAATTTTCTATCATCCATATAATGTTGTATAGTCATGGAACTATGCATATTTCCTCAGAATGACTTGTCTGCTATGTGTACATTTTTTTGAAGTGTTTAGAAGCTGCACTTTAAAAAAATAAAAGACATTTACTGGTTACTTTTTTACTGTTATATCAAAAAATCACCACGCAAAATCATTCAAGCTATCCAAAATTCATTCACACCTGTTCTGTAAGATAAATTCTTTAAACAGTGGTAAAAGAGGATGTGGTGCTGAACCTTCAAGAGTCACTCAAAACGTATCTGTCCATAAAGCTTATAAAGAATTATTCTTAATATACAGTTCACAATACTTCAGCTTGTTATTCTAATTAAGTGAGGGTCATTTTATCAGTAAAATACATAAAATACATATTATTTTTCTTTGAAAGATTTCTATAAATGATTTAAATCATACTTGTTTTACAATAATTATTTAAAAGTAATCCTATAGCTCCATCTGGTGGTCATTATTGGAACTAAGAATTGCAAGCTTGATTTATAAGTTATGATAGTTTTAATTTTATGCTGGCTCTTGAAAATGATAAAGCTATGAAACTTACTGTGCTTCCTTCAAATGATGACTTCTACGTATATAAAAAATTATGAAGAGTTGGAATGAAAAATTTTAAAGATATAGTAAAATAACGATTGTATTTTTTTATGTTACTTTAATAAATCGCTATGGCCACACCATTTAAGCTATCCTAAACCCATTCACAATTTAACATCTTCAGTATATTAGCTTCATGTTAAAAAAGTTTGCTGTGAACTTGTGTCTTCTTGGAGGAGTATGAATTCATTTACAGGCTGATTTTATCATAAATCCACAATAAAATTTCTGAGTTCTGTATCAATCTGTGTTGTTGTTTGTTTTTTTGTTTTTTATTAATTTTCATAGGAAGATAACTGACCCTTTACTCTCCTTTTTAATAAATGTGCTTATAACCCAAGAACAAGCTTTTTATAGCTGTATTTATAAACTGCTTACTACTGACTATTAATATTGGGACAAGGCTTTATAAAGCATGAACTGAATATTTACTGTTTGAGTTTGAAATTATTATTTGCAGCACAAATAAGGTTTTTTAGGATTTTTAAAAATCCCTAAAACTGTCAGAAAAGGATAAGGCCTATAAGATTTTATGTGAGTGGCTAAATTTATTTGTTTTTATAACTATAATGCATAAACTATGAAATTATACAAAATGTATAAAAATGTACAACAGTTATTCTTTTCCAATGTTTTTTATTTATTTATTTATTTAAATTTTTTTTATTTTATTTACATTTCAAAAAATTTGCCTACTGCAATCATTCTAAACAGCTTGAATAAAACCTGTCAATATTTATTATAGACCACTGTAACTGTGTATAATCTAACAAACAAGTTTATTATGAAAATAAAAGTGTACACCAGATAAATTGGACGATAAAGAAATTGCTAACAATAGTATAATAAAGCATGTTTTAGGTTTTTAGGCGTTTAGATGCAGAAATGGACAAATCAAATGTAAAATAAAATGTAATTGATTTAATTAAATATAGATTAATTCTTGTTAGAGCAAAATAATAAATAAATAAATAAATAAATAAATAAATAAATAAATACGTACACACATTAAAAAAAGCAGCCAAGATGAATGAGTTTCATTTTTTATATGGATCAAAATTGAAGACAGAAGCAGCAGGTATATGCGGTCACTTAATATTAAAATCCAGTAGATCCATTTCAGATTTATTTCTCAACAGTTTATGTTCACGTGGCTGTTTTCGTTTATAGTCGCCAAGCTATTATGTGTTTTGAAATAATCTTGTCCGTGATGTGTTCGTTCGTACGACGAAAGGCAGAATCCTGCAGCTCGAGAGATATATGTTATTCTGCCAGTCGCGCTTTCAAATAGTCTTGCACACTTAAACGGGTCACAAACACCTGCATTTAGCTCTTGTAGTGTTACAATGGGTTTATTGTGTGCATTTGTGGTAATATTTTATTTAAAAAAGCTCTTAAACAAGAATAAATTCGTTTGTTTTGAGCTCGACACTGTACGCGCTGATCGGAGGCTGTGATTTCAGATAGGCAGCCGCAAATAATTCATTTTCACACAAACAGTTCAAAAACATCTGAATTTAGCTCTTGGTGTGTTCTAATTGGTTGATTGTGTGATATCGCTGTAATAATTTATTTTTAAAAGCTTTAAAACAGGAATAAATTCGTTTTCTCTGAGCTCTTTACTCCAGACGCTCGTGATCACAGTGGTGATTCATCTCTCCTATTTTTCACGTATCTCTGGCCAGAAATAATTTATCCATGAGCCCTGAACCGGTAATAATCAGATATGTTGGTTTAGCTTGTCAGTGTGAATTAAATCTAAGTATTTATTTGTATTTTTAACCGATTTAAAAGTGAAAGTAAAAGTCCGGGAATTGAACCTGTAGGGGCGCTATTTCTCTCAGACAATGGAAGTCTGAAGCACATATACTCAAACAGAGGGACAGAGTGAGATGAGATGTCTGACAGTTTTTTAATTTTCTGTTATCCATACAGTGTTGTAAAGTCGTGAAACTATCCATATTTACTCAGAATGACTTTTTTCTGTACGAAAAAAGGTTTTGAAGTGTTTGGAATTTAAAAATGCAGGAAAATTAATAATTCCGTTTTTACTGTCATTTAAAAAAATCACCACGACAAAACCGTTTAAGCTATCCAAAATCCATTGGCAATTTAAGTTGTTTAAAATGTTTTGGCATCATGTAGACAAAGTTTGGTGTGTATAGTGTTACTCTCCTCTGAGCAGTATGCATTAATTCACAGCTAAATGTAAAAAAAAAATCCACATTCAAATCAAAATAGCTGACTTCCTGTTGATCGTAGCTGATGACTGTGAATTAGAAAGTTGTCCGTCTTGATAAGAAACATTTTTGTACCGAGTTTGGTGTCTGTAGCTAAAACTAACCCCGCCACTTTTGACAAAAGGTGGCGCTATAGAGTGCCTCTTCCACGCCCTCTTATGAACTTTTGCCAGTGTCTAGTTATCATAAATACTGATATGTGTTCTGAGTTTGATGAAATTCTAAGCATGTTATATGCCTCAAAATCACCTGAGAAGTATTCCATTTTAACATGTTGCCACGGCAACAATATTTTTAGATATCAATATCCCCCCAGCAGATTTATATCGGCTGTGTTTTAACATTATTCTGATGAAGTTTGAAGCAAATCGAGTAAAAATAAGATGCTGAATTCAAATCATTTTGAAAATGACACACTTCCTGCTGCCAGTTGGTGGCGCTATAACTTTGACTCCTAATAGTCACATATATGCGATCGACATCATACAACGAATAATCTGATGCAGTTTGATTAAAATCAGGAAATGTATGTGGATGGTATTAGACACTTCCTGTTTCTCATTTCTCGCCATAATTTCAACACCTCGCCACGAGCAAACCGTTCGAGATATCAAAAATCCCCTGGCAATTTTTCATCCCCAATGTCTTGAGATCATGTTGACCGAATTTGGTGGCAATCTGCAAAAAAACCTATGACAAGTATTTCAAATTCCAGAGCATGCGCTTTTTACATAACTCTAAATAGCTGACTTCCTGTTGGGCGGAGCCGAATGACATGCAGTACGAAAGTTGTTCAGCACGATGAGATCTATATGTGTACTGAGTTTCATATTAATACGAGCAAGTATGTGTGAGCTATACATCAACATTTATGACTGTGTTCCAGGGGGCGCCATAGAGCCCCTGTGCCACGCCCGGGTCCCAGCCTCTGCAGGCTCCTAAAGGCCACAGATTCCAAAGTGTGCGCAAATTTTCAAGAGTTTTTGAGTATGTTAAGGACCCCAAAAGCCCCCACAACTTTGAAGAAAAATATGAATACTAAACCCTAAATATCCAACTTCCTGTTGGGCGGAGCCTATGACATGCAGTACAAAAGTTGTTTGGTTTGATGAGATCTACATGTGTACCGAGTTTCGTGTGTCTACGTGCAAGTATGTATGATATATGGCCCTCAGTATTCCAGGGGGCGCTGTAGAGCCCCTGTGCCACGCCCGTGTATCAGTCTCTGCCCGGCCCTAATGGCCGCAGGTTCCAATGTGTGTGCCAATTTTCAAGACTTTTTAAGCATGTTAAGGGCCCCAAAAGCCCCCGAAACCTTGAAGAAAAATAATAATAATAACAAATAATCCTAAGGAAAACAATAGGGCTCTCGCCCTCCAGGCTTGGACGATAAAGAAATTGCTAACAATAGTATAATAAAGCATGTTTTAGGTTTTTAGGCGTTTAGATGCAGAAATGGACAAATCAAATGTAAAATAAAATGTAATTGATTTAATTAAATATAGATTAATTCTTGTTAGAGCAAAATAATAAATAAATAAATAAATAAATAAATAAATAAATAAATACGTACACACATTAAAAAAAGCAGCCAAGATGAATGAGTTTCATTTTTTATATGGATCAAAATTGAAGACAGAAGCAGCAGGTATATGCGGTCACTTAATATTAAAATCCAGTAGATCCATTTCAGATTTATTTCTCAACAGTTTATGTTCACGTGGCTGTTTTCGTTTATAGTCGCCAAGCTATTATGTGTTTTGAAATAATCTTGTCCGTGATGTGTTCGTTCGTACGACGAAAGGCAGAATCCTGCAGCTCGAGAGATATATGTTATTCTGCCAGTCGCGCTTTCAAATAGTCTTGCACACTTAAACGGGTCACAAACACCTGCATTTAGCTCTTGTAGTGTTACAATGGGTTTATTGTGTGCATTTGTGGTAATATTTTATTTAAAAAAGCTCTTAAACAAGAATAAATTCGTTTGTTTTGAGCTCGACACTGTACGCGCTGATCGGAGGCTGTGATTTCAGATAGGCAGCCGCAAATAATTCATTTTCACACAAACAGTTCAAAAACATCTGAATTTAGCTCTTGGTGTGTTCTAATTGGTTGATTGTGTGATATCGCTGTAATAATTTATTTTTAAAAGCTTTAAAACAGGAATAAATTCGTTTTCTCTGAGCTCTTTACTCCAGACGCTCGTGATCACAGTGGTGATTCATCTCTCCTATTTTTCACGTATCTCTGGCCAGAAATAATTTATCCATGAGCCCTGAACCGGTAATAATCAGATATGTTGGTTTAGCTTGTCAGTGTGAATTAAATCTAAGTATTTATTTGTATTTTTAACCGATTTAAAAGTGAAAGTAAAAGTCCGGGAATTGAACCTGTAGGGGCGCTATTTCTCTCAGACAATGGAAGTCTGAAGCACATATACTCAAACAGAGGGACAGAGTGAGATGAGATGTCTGACAGTTTTTTAATTTTCTGTTATCCATACAGTGTTGTAAAGTCGTGAAACTATCCATATTTACTCAGAATGACTTTTTTCTGTACGAAAAAAGGTTTTGAAGTGTTTGGAATTTAAAAATGCAGGAAAATTAATAATTCCGTTTTTACTGTCATTTAAAAAAATCACCACGACAAAACCGTTTAAGCTATCCAAAATCCATTGGCAATTTAAGTTGTTTAAAATGTTTTGGCATCATGTAGACAAAGTTTGGTGTGTATAGTGTTACTCTCCTCTGAGCAGTATGCATTAATTCACAGCTAAATGTAAAAAAAAAATCCACATTCAAATCAAAATAGCTGACTTCCTGTTGATCGTAGCTGATGACTGTGAATTAGAAAGTTGTCCGTCTTGATAAGAAACATTTTTGTACCGAGTTTGGTGTCTGTAGCTAAAACTAACCCCGCCACTTTTGACAAAAGGTGGCGCTATAGAGTGCCTCTTCCACGCCCTCTTATGAACTTTTGCCAGTGTCTAGTTATCATAAATACTGATATGTGTTCTGAGTTTGATGAAATTCTAAGCATGTTATATGCCTCAAAATCACCTGAGAAGTATTCCATTTTAACATGTTGCCACGGCAACAATATTTTTAGATATCAATATCCCCCCAGCAGATTTATATCGGCTGTGTTTTAACATTATTCTGATGAAGTTTGAAGCAAATCGAGTAAAAATAAGATGCTGAATTCAAATCATTTTGAAAATGACACACTTCCTGCTGCCAGTTGGTGGCGCTATAACTTTGACTCCTAATAGTCACATATATGCGATCGACATCATACAACGAATAATCTGATGCAGTTTGATTAAAATCAGGAAATGTATGTGGATGGTATTAGACACTTCCTGTTTCTCATTTCTCGCCATAATTTCAACACCTCGCCACGAGCAAACCGTTCGAGATATCAAAAATCCCCTGGCAATTTTTCATCCCCAATGTCTTGAGATCATGTTGACCGAATTTGGTGGCAATCTGCAAAAAAACCTATGACAAGTATTTCAAATTCCAGAGCATGCGCTTTTTACATAACTCTAAATAGCTGACTTCCTGTTGGGCGGAGCCGAATGACATGCAGTACGAAAGTTGTTCAGCACGATGAGATCTATATGTGTACTGAGTTTCATATTAATACGAGCAAGTATGTGTGAGCTATACATCAACATTTATGACTGTGTTCCAGGGGGCGCCATAGAGCCCCTGTGCCACGCCCGGGTCCCAGCCTCTGCAGGCTCCTAAAGGCCACAGATTCCAAAGTGTGCGCAAATTTTCAAGAGTTTTTGAGTATGTTAAGGACCCCAAAAGCCCCCACAACTTTGAAGAAAAATATGAATACTAAACCCTAAATATCCAACTTCCTGTTGGGCGGAGCCTATGACATGCAGTACAAAAGTTGTTTGGTTTGATGAGATCTACATGTGTACCGAGTTTCGTGTGTCTACGTGCAAGTATGTATGATATATGGCCCTCAGTATTCCAGGGGGCGCTGTAGAGCCCCTGTGCCACGCCCGTGTATCAGTCTCTGCCCGGCCCTAATGGCCGCAGGTTCCAATGTGTGTGCCAATTTTCAAGACTTTTTAAGCATGTTAAGGGCCCCAAAAGCCCCCGAAACCTTGAAGAAAAATAATAATAATAACAAATAATCCTAAGGAAAACAATAGGGCTCTCGCCCTCCAGGCTTGAGCCCTAATAATAATAATAAACGGAGCAATTCCAAGAGGGTCCTCACACCATCGGTGCTCGGGCCCTAATAATAATTAAAGCTGCAAGCAGCGATGAACGGGCCCTCGCACCCGGGCTCACCGGCAGCGAGTGTCTTTAGTTAATAGGTCAACGGTGAGAAATATGCGTTTAAACTCATAAATATAAGTAAAATATATCAATGTTTATTCCATATATGTGCCAATCTTCCTGTTGCCAGCAGGTGGCGCTATCATTATAATGGAATATTGGCCTTCAGGTGTGTTCAGGGCAGGACCCTTATCACACAAGTGAAGTTTGGGCAAGATCGGACATTTTATGCCTGAGTTATAACAACATCCTATTTCATGGCGAAACATCGAAATTTGTCAGGCTGCCATGGACACGCCCTTTAACGAAACCTCAAGATCTTCGCAATTTAAGATCGCAAAAGCCTTTAGATTACACTGACCAAGTTTGGTGTTGATCTGAATAAATCTCTAGGAGGAGTTTGTTAAAGTATGACCCCTGAAAATGGCCAAAACAACACAAATTTTGCAGAGAAAATTCTAAATAACTGGCTTCCTGTTGGGATTCGGAATTCGTACCAAGAGACTTTTTCGTAGATATTGGTGAGTTACATGTGTGTACCGATTTTTGTACATGTACGTGAAACATAGCTCGAGGCGCACTCCGTTTAATGTGTATACGCACTCTGTTGAAAGTGTATAGGTGGCGCTATCGAGCCATTTTGCCACACTCGATGGAATATTGGCCTTCAGATCTGTTCAGGCCAGGACCCTTATCACACAAGTGAAGTTAGGGCAAGATCGGACATTTTATGCCTGAGTTATAACATCTTTTATTCCCATGGCGAGACATCGAACTTCATCACGGCGCCATGGACACACCTTTTAACAAAAACTCAAGATCTTCACAACTAAACATTACACAGGTCTTTAGATTAGACTGACCACAAAAAAGACATTGATGTCATAAAATCTCTAGGAGTAGTTTGTCGCAGTGTAAAATATGTAACTTCCTGTTGCCAATAGGTGGCACTATGACTATAACTGAATATTGGCATGAAGATGTATTCAGGTCAAGAGTCTTATCCAACATGTGAAGTTTGGGGCAGATTGGACATTGTATGTGTGTGTTACAGCAACTTCCTTTTTCATGGCGAAACATCGAAATTTGTCAGGCCGCCATGGACCCGCCCTTTAACAAAACCTCACGTCCTTCGCAATTTATTATCGCAAAGGGCTTTAGATTACACTGACCAAGTTTGGTGTTGATCTGAATAAATCTCTAGGAGGAGTTCGTTAAAGTACAACCCCTGAAAATGGCAAAAACAACACCAATTTTGAAGGGAAAATTCTAAATAACCGACTTCCTGTTGGGATCCGGATTTCATACCAAGAGACTTTTTTGTAGGTATTGGAGTGTTACATGTGTGTACCAATTTTTGTACATGTACGTGAAACATAGCTCGAGGCGCACTCCGTTGAAAGTGTATAGGTGGCGCTATAGAGCCATTCTGCCACACCCGGTGGAATATTGGCCTGCAGATCTGTTCAGGTCAGGACTCTTATCACACATGTGAAGTTTGGGGAAGATCGGACATTTTATGCCTGAGTTATAACATCTTTTATTCCCATGGCGAGACATCGAACTTCGTCGCGGCGGCATGAACAAGCCTTTTAACGAAAACTCAAGATCTTCACAACTGAACATCGCACAGGCCTTTAGACTAGACTGACCTCAAAAAAGACATTGATGTCATAAAATTTCTAGGAGTAGTTCGTGGCAGCGTAAAATATGTCACTTCCTGTTGCCAATAGGTGGCGCTATGACTGAATATGGGCATGTCAATCTGTTCAGGTTCGGAGTCTCATCAAACATGTGAAGTTTGGGGCAGATTGGACATTGTATGTGTGTGTTATAGCAACTTCATTTTTCATGGCGAATCATCGAAATTCGCCAGGCCGCCACGGACACGCCCTTCAACGAAAACTCAAGATCTTCGCAATTTAACATCGCAAAGGCCTTTAGATTAGGCATACCAAATTTGGTGTTGATTTGAAGAACTCTCTAGGAGGAGTTTGTTAAAATACAACACATGGAAATGTCCAAAATTACACAAAATATGCTCATAATATAAAAAATAACCGGCTTCCTGTTGGGTTTAGAATTTCGCTCCAAGAGTCTTTTTTGTAGGTATTGGTGTGTTACATATGTGTGCCAATTTTCGTGCATGTATGTGAAACATAGCTGGAAGGCTGTTGATTTTCTTGGTATAGGTGGCGCTGTCGAGCCATTTTGCCACACCCTCTTCTGAATCCTATATCAGACGAAAATTTTCACCAGGTTTGACACGTGTGCAAAGTTTCATGACTTTTTGAGCATGTTAAAGCCCTCAAAAATGCGATTCATTCGGGAGAAGAAGAAGAAGAAGAAGAAGAAGAAGAATAAAAAACAAAGCAGATACAAGAGGGTCCTCGCACCTCGTTGCTCAGGCCCTAATAATAATAATAATAATAATAATAATAATAATAATAATAATAATAAACAAAGCAGATGCAAGAGGGTCCTCGCACCTCGGTGCTCGGGCCCTAATAATCCTAAGGAAAACAATAGGGCTCTCGCCCTCCAGGCTTGAGCCCTAAATATAGCTGCAAGCAGCGATGGCGGGCTCAAGCCACCAATGCCATCACCACCCCGGTGGCATCAGGTAAACTGTGTCCAGCGGGCACATGCATTCACAATATCCCTCTGGCAGTGAGGTTTTAAAGGATATGGCAGTAAAAGTGTTAATCCGAATCATCTAGACTTTAAAATCACATTCACAGAACAATTATAAACATTATGTTAACATGAACAATATTTATATAGCATTCATTCATGTCAGTTAATATTCCAAACTTAAACATTAAAACATTGTTTTATTGTGATTTTTTTTCCAAACACATTTTACCAATTCCAAACCATATCAATCTTAATAACTACCATTATTTTTTATTTAATCATTTATGAGTGCTATACAATAGTCCAGGAAAGCTGGAAGAGAAAAACTCCTTATATTCATGTGTGCAGAATTATTAGGCATGTTTTCTTTTACAGATGAAATGCGCTAAAAAAGAGTTTTAACTCAAACTGTTTTAACTCAAAGTCGAAAATTATGAAATACCCATGATAAATATCAAACACAAATGCAATACAGAAATGGATAAGTTAAGACTTAACCATTGTACAAAAATGCTGACTGGGTCATGAGGTCAGAAAAGAAGAAGAAGAAAAAAAAACAGGTCAAGAAGAACTGACAAAAATAATTGCAAAATAATTAGGAATTAATGTGAAGATTAATTTTTAGTCAATTCTGCAAGACAGACTTTCGGGAAAGGAGGTGGAATAAAAATGAACTCCTAAATCTTAATCGCGGATTCTGGAAGATATATTCCTCAAACCATCGGACAAGAGGAGGTGGTGCTGGTCCTTCACGAGTCACTCTAATCTGTTCATAAAGCCTATATATAAAGTCTTAATATATAGTATTTCACAATACTTCATGGTATTCTAATTAAATCATTTTTTGGAATCTTTGATTTCTCAGAACCTGACACATTGTAATTCTGAGACTCCAGGAAAGTGGCAGTTCTGTAAAATGTTGGCACTGGAGACTAAATGCTCCCTGATAGTTTCACACCTAATTCACTTAACACACACACACACATTACCCACAGTGACAGAGGGACAGAGTGACATCAGATGTATGATAGTTTTTTAATTTTCTATCATCCATATAGTGTTGTATAGTCATGAAACTGTGCATATTTCCTCAGAATGACTTGTCTTCTATGTGTACATTTTGTTGAAGTGTTTAGAAGCTGCACTTAAAAAAATAAAAGACATTGACTGGTTACTTTTTTACTGTTATTTCAAAAAATCACCACAACAAAACCATTCAAGCTATTCAAAATTCATTCGCACCTGTACTGTAAGATACATTCTTTAAACTGGTAAAAGAGGATGTGGTGCTGATCCTTCAAGAGTCACTCAAAACGTATCTGTCCATAAAGCCTATAAAGAATTATTCTTAATATACAGTTCACAATACTTCAGCTTGTTATTCTAATAAAGTGAGGGTCATTTTATCAGTAAAATACATAAAATTCATATTATTTTTCTTTGAAAGATTTCTATAAATGATTTAAATCATACTTGTTTCTACAATAATTATTTAAAAATGATCCTATAGCTCCATCTGGTGGCCATTATTGGTACTAAGAATTACAAGCTTGATTTATATGTTATGATAGTTTTAATTTTATGCTGGCTCTTGAAAATGATAAAGCTATGAAACTTACTGTGCTTCCTTCAAATGATGACTTCTACGTAAAAAAAATATGAAGAGTTGGAATTAAAATTTTTAAAGATATAGTAAAATAACTATTGTATTTTTTATGTTACTTTAATAAATCTCTATGGCCACACCATTTAAGGTATCCTAAACCCATTCGCTATTTAACATCTTCAGTATATGGCTTCATGTTAAAAAAGTTTGGTGTGAACTACTTGTGTCTTCTTGGAGGAGAATGAATTCATTTACAGGCTGATTTGATCATAAATCCACAATAACATTTCTGAGTTCTGTATCAATCAGTGTTGTTGTTTGTTTATGTTTTTATTTTATTTTTCATAGGAAGATAACTGACCCTTTACTCTCCTTTTTAATAAATGAGCTATTTATAGCTGTATTTATAAACTGCTTACTACTGACTATAAATATTGGGACAAGGCTTTATGAAGCATGAACTGACTATTTACTAATGAGTGCAGTTATTATAAAGTGTTATCAATGCATTTGCTAATGTTAACAAATTAGACATTATTTTACAGTGTTATCAAATCCCTTAAATGATTTGTAAGTGTTTTGTAATGATTTTATTGACCTACAAGCATTTGTGAAAGTTCTGCTTGCATTACAGCTTAGTCTTGATCTGTGAGCTGAACAGATTTACTGTTACATCCATGAGATTATGTTAATTCAAATAAATATCATGTCACAGGATGTCAGATGTCAGTATCAAATTAGTTTGAAATTATTATTTGCAGCACAAATAAGGTTTTTTAGGATTTTTAAAAATCCCTAAAACTGTCAGAAAAGGATAAGGCCTAATATTTCTATGTGAGTGGCTAAATTTGTTTGTTTTTATAACTATAATGCATAAACTATGAAACTATACAAAATGTATAAAAAAGTACAAGTTATTCTTTTCCAATGTTTTTTATTTATTTCAATTATTATTATTATTATTATTATTTGGATTTACATTTTAAAAAATTAGCCTACGGAAATCATTCTAAACAGCTTGAATAAAACCTGTCAATATTTATTATAGACCACTATAACTGTGTATAATCTAACAAACGAGTTTATTATGAAAATAAAAGCGTGTACACCAGATAAATTGGATGATAAAGAAATTGCTAACAATAGTATAATAGAGCATGTTTTAGGTTTTTAGGCGTTTAGATGCAGAAATGGACAAATCAAATGTAAAATAAAATGTAATTGATTTAATTAAATATAGATTAAGTCTTGTTAGAGCAAAATAATAAATAAATACGTACACACATTAAAAAAGCAGCCAAGATGAATGAGTTTAATTTTTTATATAGATTAAAATTGAAGACAGAAGCAGCTGGTATATGCGGTCACTTAATATTCAAATCCAGTAGATCCACTTCAGATTTATTTCTCAACAGTTTATGTTCACGTGGCTGTTTTCTTTTATATTAGTCAAGCTATTATGTATTTTGAAATAATCTTGTCCGTAATGTGTTCGTTCTTACGACGAAAGGCAGAATCCTGCAGCTCGAGAGATCAATGTTATTCTGCCAGTCGCGCTTTCAAATAGTCTTGCACACTTAAACGGGTCACAAACACCTGCATTTAGCTCGTGTTGTGTTATAATGGATGTATTGTGTGCATTTATGGCAATAATTTATTTTAAAAAGCTCTTAAACAAGAATAAATTCGTTAGTTTTGAACTTGTGACACTGTGCGCGCTGATCGGAGGCAGTGATTTCAGATAGGCAGCCGCGAATATTTCATTTTCACACAAACAGTTCAAAAACATCTTAATTTAGCTCTTGGTGTGCTCTAATTGGTGAATTGTGTGATATCGCTGCAATACTTTATTTTTAATAGCTATAAAACAAGAATAAACTCGTTTTTTTCTGAGCTCATCATTCCACACGCTCCTGCTCAGAGCGGTGATTCATCTCTCATGTTTCTCACGTATCACTGACCACACATCAATTATTAATGAGCCCTGACCTGGTAATAATCATATATGTTGGTTTAGCTTGTCAGTGTGAAATAAATCCAAGTATTTATTTGTATTTTAACCAATTTAAAAGTGAAACCAAAAGACAGTCTCCTCCCTTTTTTAGTCCGGTAACTGCACCTGTAGGGGCGCTATTTCTCTCAGACAATGGAAGTCTAAGCACACACACTCAAACAGAGGGACAGAGTGAGATGAGATGTCTGACAGTTTTTTAATTTTCTGTTATCCATACAGTGTTGTAAAGTCATGAAACTATGCATATTTACTCAGAATAACATTTTTTTCTGTATGAAAAAAGGTTTTGAAGTGTTTGGAATTTAAAAATGCAGGAAAATTAATAATTCCATTTTTACTGTCATTTAAAAAAATCACCACGACAAAACCATCCAAGCTATCCAAAACCTATTCACAATTTAAGTTCCTTAATGTTTTATCAACATGTTGACAAAGTTTGGTGTGTATAGTGTTACTCTCCTCTGAGCAGTATGCATTAATTCACAGCTAAATGTAAAAAAAAATCCACATTCAAATCAAAATAGCTGACTTCCTGTTGGTCGTAGCTGATGACTGTGAATTAGAAAGTTGTCCATCTTGTTAAGAACAATTTTTGTACTGAGTTTGGTGTCTGTAGCTAAAACTAACCCCCCCACTTTTTACAAAAGGTGGCGCTATAGAGTGCCTCTTCCACGCCCTCTTATGAACTTTTGCCAGTGTCTAGCTGTCACTAATACTGATATGTGTTCTGAGTTTGATGAAATTCTAAGCATGCTATATGCCTCAAAATCACCTGAGAAGTATTCCAGTTTGACATGTTGCCACGGCAACAGTATGTTTAGATATCAATATCCCCCCAGCAGATTTATATCGGCTGTGTTTTAACATTATTCTGATGAAGTTTGAAGCAAATCGAGTAAAAATAAGATGCTGAATTCAAAGCATTTTGAAAATGACACACTTCCTGCTGCCAGTTGGTGGCGCTATAACTTTGACTCCTAATAGTCACATATATGCGATCGACATCATACAATGAATAATCTGATGAAGTTTGATTAAAATCAGGTAATGTATGTGAATGGTATTTGACACTTCCTGTTTCTCAATTCTCGCCTTAAATTCAACGCCTCGCTACAAGCAAACCGTTCGAGATATCAAAAATCCCCTGGCAATTTTTCATCCCCAATGTCTTGAGATCATGTTGACCGAGTTTGGTGGCAATCGAGTAAAAAACCTATGACAAGTATATCAAATTCCAGAGCATGCGCTTTTTACATTACTCTAAATAGCTGACTTCCTGTTGGGCGGAGCCTATGACATGCAATACGCAAGTTGTTCGGCACGATGAGATCTATATGTGTACTGAGTTTCATATTAATACGTGCAAGTATGTGTGAGCTATACATCAACATTTCTGACTGTGTTCCAGGGGGCGCCGTAGAGCCCCTGTGCCACGCCCGGGTCCCAGCCTCTGCAGGCTCCTAAAGGCCACAGATTCCAAAGTGTGTGCAAATTTTCAAGAGTTTTTGAGTATGTTAAGGACTCCAAAAGCCCCCACAACTTTGACGACAAATATGAATAATAAACCCTAAATAGCCAACTTCCTGTTGGGCAGAGCCTATGATATGCAATACGAAAGTTGTTTGTATTGATGAGTTCTATATGTGTACCGAGTTTCGTGTGTCTACGTACAAGTATGTATGATATATGGCCCTCCAAATTCCAGGGGGCGCTGTAGAGACCCTGTGCCACGCCCGTGTATCAGTCTCTGCCCGGCCCTAATGGCCACAGGTTCCAATGTGTGTGCCAATTTTCAAGACTTTTTAAGCATGTTAAGGGCCCCAAAAGCCCCCGTAACGTTAGAAAAAAAAAAAAAAAAAATAATAATAATAATAAATATAGCTGCAAGCAGCGATGGCGGGCTCAAGCCATCAGTGCAACGCCACCTCTGTGGCATCAGGTAAATTGTGCCCAGCGGGCACATGCATTCACAATAGCCCTCTGGCAGTCAGGTTTTAAAGGATACGGCAGTTAAAGGGTTAATCCGAATCATCTAGACCCCCCTTCCTCAAATCTTACCCTGGAGGTCCAATGCACTGCAGAGTTTAGCTCCAACCCTGATAAAGTCACCTGTCTGCCATTTTCGAATGATCCCAAAGACATTGATTGACACTGATTAGCATGCTCAGGTGTGTTGATTAGGGTTAGCGCTAAACTCTGCAGGAAAGTGGATCTCGAGGTCCAGATTTGAGGATCCCTGATCTAGACTTTGAAATCACATTCACAGAACAATCTATATAACTTTAGTTACACATTACAATAATATTTAATTCATAAACATTAACTATTTTAACATGAACAATAATTATTTTAAGATAATTAACAATAATTAGGTTAAGACATTTAAAAAAAATGGTGACTGGGTCACGGGGGCAGAAGAAGAAAAAAAAAATAGGTGAAAAAAAATGACAAAAAGAATTGCAAAAGAATTAAGAATTAATGTGAATATTAATTTTAGTCAATTCTGCAAGACAGACTTTTCAGGATAGGAAATGGAATAAATTAAGCTCCTAAATCTAATACTAGATTCTGGAAGATATATTCCCCAAAGCGTCGTACAAGAGTCACTCAGAAACCAACTGTTCATAAGCCTATATATAAAGTCTCAATATATAGTATTTCACAATATTTCATGCTATTCTAATTAAGTCATTTTTGGGATCTTTTAAGTCTCTCAGAACCTGACACTTTGTAATTCTGGAGACTCCAGGAAAGTTGCAGCTCTGAAAAATGGTGGGACTGTAGACTAAATGCTCCCTGATAGTTTCACACATAATTCTTCACTTTAATTCTTAATTATTTTCCAGTTAATGTGTTTCTGTTCTTCTCCACTTGTTTTTTTCTGACCCCTGTGACCCAGTAAGCATTTTGCTGTCCAGTGGTCATGTCTTAACTCTGCAATTACTGTAATGTACTTATTTTGAATATTTCTCATGGGGATCTAATAATTTTGGATTTTCAGTATGAGTTAAACCTTTGTTTTTGGCTCATTTTATCAGTAAAGGAAAAATGGCTAATAATTCTTCACACCTGAATATACAGAGTTTTTTTCTTTTCCAGTCTTCATTGTCAACTACGTATATATCACACTCATTGCCTTTTCTAGTGCAGCTCAACCAATTTACATCCCATTCGTCCGTATTTGTGATATCACAAGTCCTGGAAAATATTTGTTGTATAGTGAACATTTCCTGTGAGGAGTATGCATTAAATCAGAGCTCAATTTAAATATTCAAATCAAAATAGCCGACTTCCTGTTGGTCGTAGCTGATGACTGTGAATTAGAAAGTTGTCCGTCTTGAAAAGAACAATTTATGTACCAAGTTTGGTGTCTGTAGCTAAAACTAACCCCCCCACTTTTGACAAAAGGTGGCGCTATAGAGTGCCTCCTTCACGCCCTTTTAAAAGCTTTTGCCATTGTCTAGCTATCACTAATACTGATATGTGTTTTGAGTTTCATGTAAATCTGAGCTTGTTGTCTGCCTCAAACTCACCATAACAGAACATTCAAGTTTGACACGTTGCCATGGCAACACTATATCAGATATCAATATCCCCACAACAGATTTACATCAGCCGTGTTTTGTCATTATTCTGATGAAGTTTTAAGTAAATAGAGTAAAAATAAGATGCTGAATTCAAAGCATTTTGAAAATGACACACTTCCTGCTGCCAGTTGGTGGCGCTATAATGTTGACTCTTAATAGTCACATATATACGATCAGTATCATACAACGAACAAACCAATGAAGTTTGATCAAATTCAGGAAATGTATGTGGATGTTATTAGACATTTCCTGTTTCTCATTTCTCGCCATAATTTCAACGCCTCGCCACGAGCAAACCGTTTGAGATATCAAAAATCCCCTCGCAATTTTTCATCCCCAATGTCTTGAGATCATGTTCACCTAGTTTCGTGGCGAACGGGTTGAAAACCTCAGAGGAGTATTTCAAATTCCAGAGCATGCTTTTTTTAAACAGCCCTGAATAGCTGACTTCCTGTTGGGCGGAGCCTATGACATAGAGCACGAAAGTTGTTCAGCTCAATGAGATCTATAAGTGTAGTGAGTTTCATATAAATACATGCAAGCGTGTGTGAGCTATGGTTCAAGATTTCTGACAGTGTTCCAGGGGGCGCTGTAGAGCCCCTGTGCCACGCCCGGGTCCCAGTCTCTGTGGCGTCCTGATGGCCGCAGATTCCAATGAGTGTGCCAATTTTCAAGAGTTTTTGAGCATGTTAAGGCCCCCAAAAATGCCCTGAAGGTTTAAAAAAAAAAAAAAATAATAATAATAAATATAGCTGCAAGCAGCGATGGCGGGCTCAAGCCCTCAGTGCAACACCACCCCGGTGGCATCGGGAAAACTGTGCCCAGAAGGCATAAGCATTTACAGTAACCCTCTGGCAATCAAATTTTAAGGGATATGGCAGTATTTTAATATATATAAAAAATGTATAAGTTGTGCATCGTAGCTGACACCTAAATGAACACATTACAATTGGTTTATGACTGCAAGTCTTTCTCCTCAAATGCTATTGAGCTTCAAATTTGCTTTTGAGCCCATGTGAAAAAGTAGCATAATTTACATATGGCTTACAGTTTGTTTTAATAAATATCAAACATTCAATTTAATGGTGCATTATAGCTGTCACCTAGATGAACAATTACAGTTGTTTTTATGACTGTAAGTCATTCTCTTCAAATGCTACTGACGTTAGAAAAGTGTATAACAATATCACATGTAACTTTAGAGACGGTCCCTAAATTTGAGACTCTCGAATGTCCAATGTCAAGCCAACTTTATGCCTGTTTTTGTTTTGTTTTTTACTTTATTTTTCTTTTCTCTGTGCCGGATTGCTGATGTCTTTTACCCGGGCATAGATGTCCATCCATCAATTACGAACATTCATCCGCAAATGTCCGAGCGGTCGCGAGCGCGGATGGGAGAATGGCGCATGTTTTATTTTTTTTGAGCTACTGGGATGGTGCCCCCTCTGGGAGTTGGTGCCCTACGAAGACTGCGTATTCTGCATATAGGGAGCGGCGGTACTATCTGGAAGATATATTCCTCAAACCGTCGTATAAGAGGAGGTGATGCTAGTACTTCAAGAATCTCTCAAAACCTATCTGTTCATAAAGCCTATATATAAAGTCTTAATATAGTATTCCACAATATGTTGTGCTATTCTAATATTATTGTGGTTTTTTATTGACATTGTTATTTGCTGTTATTTTTTGTTTTAATATTGTTACTGTTATTACTTGTTGTACTGTGACCTTGAGTGGTTTGAAAGGCGCCTTAAATAAAATGCATTATTATTATTATTATTATTATTATTAGCTGTACACTTGATTAAAAAAAAATATATATAAACTTATGCAATTGTATATATATATATATATATATATATATATATATAGTGTACAGTTTTCTTTTATTGCATCTTGAAATAAATGTTTCTGAGTTCTGTGTTTGTTTATTTTTTTTTTTTTATTTTTTTTATTTTTTTTAGGAAGATTACAGCCTTTAATCTCCTCAAAATAAATGTGCATATAAACCATGAACAATTTAATTATAGCTGTATTTATAAAATGCTTACTAATGACTATTAATTTTGGGAGTAGGCTAGCAACAGTTGATGTTGAGGCCTAAGATATTTCTTAAGCTGTAATGATGAAAAAACAACAACAACACCAAATTGCTTTTTTTTCTGCTGGTGATTAAAGAGATGATTAAGTCTCCCTCCCTCTCTCTCTCTCTCTCTCTCTCTGACACCAAGCCCATCCCCTCTCCCACACATTCATACAAACTCAGCACACACACTTAACACACACACACTTAACACACAAACACACACACACACACACACACACGCACACACACACATTACCCAGAGGGACAGAGTGACATCAGATGTATGGTAGTTTTTTAATTTTCTATCATCCATATAGTGTTGTATAGTCATGAAACTATGCATATTTCCTCAGCATACATTTTGTTGAAGTGTTTAGAAGCTGCACTTAAAAAAATAAAATACATTTACTGGTTCCTTTTTTACTGTTATTTCAAAAAATCACCATGACAAAAACATTCAAGCTATCCAAAATTAATTTGCACCTGTTCTGTAAGCTACATTCTTTAAACAGTGGTAAAAGAGGATGTGGTGCTGAACCTTCAAGAGTCACTCAAAACGTATCTGTCCATAAAGCCTATAAAGAATTATTCTTAATATACAGTTCACAATACTTCAGCTTGTTATTCTAATTAAGTGAGGTTCATTTTATCAGTAAAATACATAAAATTCATATTATTTTTCTTTGAAAGATTTCTATAAATGATTTAAATCATACTTGTTTCTACAATAATTATTTAAAAGTAATCATATCGCTCCATCTGGTGGCCATTATTGGTACTAAGAATTGCAAGCTTGATTTATATGTTATGATAGTTTTAATTTTATGCTGGCTCTTGAAAATGATAAAGCTATGAAACTTACTGTGCTTCCTTCAAATGATGACTTCTACGTATACAAAAAATTATGAAGAGTTGGAATGAATAATTTTAAAGATATTGTAAAATAACTATTGTATTTTTTATGTTACTTTAATAAATCGCTATGGCCACACCATTTAAGGTATCCTAAACCCATTCGCAATTTAACATCTTCAGTATATTGGCTTCATGTTAAAAAAGTTTTGTTTCAACTACTTGTGTCTTCATTTATGAATTCATTTACAGGCTGATTTTATCATAAATCCACAATAAAATTTCTGAGTTCTGTATCAATCTGTGTTGTTGTTTGTTTATTTTTATTTTTTATTTTTCATAGGAAGAAAACTGACCCTTTACTCTCCATTTTAATAAATGTGCTTATAAACCAAGAACAAGCTATTTATAGCTGTATTTATAAACTGCTTACTACTGACTATTAATATTGGGACAAGGCTTTATAAAGCATGAACTGACTATTTACTAATGAGTGCAGTTATTATAAAGTGTTATCAATGCATTTGCTAATGTTAACAAATTAAACATTATTTTACAGTGTTATCAAATCCCTTAAATGATTTGTAAGTGTTTTGTAATGATTTTATTGACCTACAAGCATTTGTGAAAGTTCTGCTTGCATTACAGCTTAGTCTTGATCTGTGAGCTGAACAGATTTACTGTTACATCCATGAGATTATGTAAATTCAAATAAATATCATGTCACAGGATGTCAGAGGTCAGTATCAAATTAATTTGAAATTATTATTTGCAGCACAAATAAGGTTTTTTAGGATTTTTAAAAATCCCTAAAACTGTCAGAAAAGGATAAGGCCTAAGATTTCTAAATTTATTTGTTTTTATAACTATAATGCATAAACTATGAAATTATACAAAATGTATAAAAAAGTACAACAGTTATTCTTTTCCAATGTTTTTTATTTATTTATTTATTTATTATTTTTATTTTTTTTGGATTTACATTAAAAAAATTTGCCTACGGCAATCATTCTAAACAGCTTGAATAAAACCTGTCAATATTTATTATAGACCACTATAACTGTGTATAATCTAACAAACAAGTTTATTATGAAAATAAAAGTGTGTACACCAGATAAATTGGACGATAAAGAAATTGCTAACAATAGTATAATAGAGCATGTTTTAGATTTTTAGGCGTTTAGATGCAGAAATGGACAAATCAAATGTAAAATAAAATGTAATTGATTTAATTAAATATAGATTAAGTCTTGTTAGAGCAAAATAATAAATAAATACGTACACACATTAAAAAAGCAGCCAAGATGAATGAGTTTAATTTTTTATATAGATTAAAATTGAAGACAGAAGCAGCTGGTATATGCGGTCACTTAATATTAAAATCCAGTAGATCCACTTCAGATTTATTTCTCAACAGTTTATGTTCACGTGGCTGTTTTCGTTTATATTAGCCAAGCTATTATGTATTTTGAAATAATCTTGTCCGTGATGTTCGTTCTTACGACGAAAGGCAGAATCCTGCAGCTCCAGATATGTTATTCTGCCAGTCGCGCTTTCAAATAGTCTTGCACACATAAACGGGTCACAAACACCTGCATTTAGCTCTTGGTGTGTTATAATGGATGTATTGTGTGCATTTATGGCAATAATTTATTTTAAAAAGCTCTTAAACAAGAATAAATTCGTCAGTTTTGAACTTGTGACACTGTGCGCACTGATCGGAGGCAATGATTTCAGATAGGCATCCGCGAATATTTCATTTCCACACAAACAGTTCAAAAACATCTTAATTTAGCTCTTGGTATGCTCTAATTGGTGAATTGTGTGATATCGCTGCCATACTTTATTTTTAATAGCTATAAAACAAGAATAAACTCGTTTTTTTCTGAGCTCATCATTCCACATGCTGGTGCTCAGAGCGGTGATTCATCTCTCGTGTTTCTCACATATCACTGACCACACATCAATTATTAATGAGCCCTGACCTGATAATAATCATATATGTTGGTTTAGGTTGTCAGTGTGAATTAAATCCAAGTATTTATTTGTATTTTAACCGATTTAAAAGTGAAACCAAAAGAGAGTCTCCTCCCTTTTTTAGTCCGGGAATTGAACCTGTAGGGGCGCATTTTCTCTCAGACAATGGAAGTCTAAGCACACTCACTCAAACAGAGGGACAGAGTGAGATGAGATGTCTGACAGTTTTTTAATTTTCTGTTATCCATACAGTTTTATAAAGTCATGAAACTATGCATATTTACTCAGAATAACTTTTTTTCTGTATGAAAAAAGGTTTTGAAGTGTTTGGAATTTAAAAATGCAGGAAAATTAATAATTCCATCTTTACTGTCATTTAAAAAAATCACCACGACAAAACCATCCAAGCTATCCAAAACACATTCACAATTTAAGTTCCTCAATGTTTTTTCAACATGTAGACAAAGTTTGGTGTGTATAGTGTTACTCTCCTCTGAGCAGTATGCATTAATTCAAGGTTAAATGTAAAAAAAACAATCCACATTCAAATAAAAATAGCCGACTTCCTGTTGGTCGTAGCTGATGACTGTGAATTAGAAAGTTGTCCGTCTTGATAAGAACAATTTTTGTACTGAGTTTGGTGTCTGTAACTAAAACTAACCCCCCCACTTTTGACAAAAGGTGGCGCTATAGAGTGCCTCTTCCACGCCCTCTTATGAACTTTTGCCATTGTCTAGCTATCAATAATACCGATATGTGTTTTGACTTTCATGTAAATCTGAGCTTGTTATCTGCCTCAAACTCACCATAACAGAATATTCAAGTATGACACGTTGCCATGGCAACACTATATTAGATATCAATATCCCCACAACAGATTTTCATCGGCCGTGTTTTGTCATTATTCTGATGAAATTTGCAGCAAATCGAGTAAAAATAAGATGCTGAATTCAAAGCATTTTGAAAATGACACACTTCCTGCTGCCAGTTGGTGGCGCTATAACGTTGACTCTTAATAGTCACATATATACGATCGGTATCATACAGCGAACAAACCGATGAAGTTTGATCAAACTCAGGCAATGTATGTGGATGTTATTAGGCATTTCCTGTTTCTCATTTATTGCTCTAATTTCAACGCCTCGCCACGAGCAAACCGTTTGAGATATCAAAAATCCCCTGGCAATTTTTCATCCCCAATGTCTTGAGATCATGTTGACCGAGTTTGGTGGTAATCAAGTAAAAAACCTATGACAAGTATATCAAATTCCAGAGCATGCTTTTTTTAAACAGCCCTGAATAGCTGACTTCCTGTTGGGCGTAGCCTATGACATAGAGTGCGAAAGTTGTTCAGCTCAATGAGTTCTATAAATGTACTGAGTTTCATATAAATACATGCAAGTGTGTGTGAGCTATGGTTCAAGATTTCTGACGGTGTTCCAGGGGGCGCTGTAGAGCCCCTGTGCCACGCCCGGGTCCCAGTCTCTGTGGCGTCCTGATGGCCGCAGATTCCAATGTGTGTGCCAATTTTCAAGAGTTTTTGAGCATGTTAAGGCCCCCAAAAATGCCCGGAAGGTTTAAAAAAAAATAAAAAAATAATAATAATAATAAGAAATATAGCTGCAAGCAGCGATGTCGGGCTCAAGCCATCAGTGCAACGCCACCCTGGTGGCATCGGGAAAACTGTGCCCAGCGGGCATAAGCATTTACAGTAACCCTCTGACAATCAAGTTTTAAGGGATGTGGCAGTTAAAGGGTTAATCCGACCAATCTAGACTTTGAAATCACATACACAGAACAATATATATAACTTTAGTAACACTTTATTTTAAAATGTATAAAAAATGTATAAGGTGTGCATTGTAGCTGACACCTATATGAACACATTACAATTGTTTTGTGACTACAAGTCTTTCTTCTCAAATGCTATTGAGTGGTCGCGAACGTGGATGGGAGAATGGCGCATATTTGTTTTGTTTTTTTTGAGCAACTGGTGCCCCCTCTGGGAGTTGGTGCTCTACGAAGACTGCATACTCTGCATATAGGGAGCGGCGGTACTATCTGGAAGATATATTACTCAAACCATCGTACAAGTGAAGGTGATGCTAGTCCTTCAAGAATCGCTCAAAACCTTTTCAAGTGTACAGTTTCCTTTTATTGCATCTTGAAATAAATATTTCTGAATTCTGAATCAAACTGGGTTGTGTTTATTGATTTATTTTATAAGACAACTGAAACTTTAATCTCCTTTGTAATATATGTGCTTTTAAACCAAGAACAATGTAATTAGAGATGTATTCCTGCTTAATAATGACTATTATTAAGGGAAAAGGCTTTATAATCATGAACTATTTACTAATGCTTAGCTAATGAGTGCAGTTATTATAAAGTGTTACCAATGCATTTACTAATGTTAACAAATTAGACATTATTATACAGTGTTACCAAACCCTTTAATAATTTATTAGTGTTTTGTAATGATTTTAATGACCTATAAGCATTTGTGAAATAGTTTTGCTTGCATTGCAGCTTAATCTGTCAGTTGAAGAGTTTTACTGTTACATCCATGAGATTAATAAATGTCATGTCATGTCACAGGTTGTCATAGGTCAGTATCAAATGAGTTTGAAATTATAATTTGCAGCACAAATAAGGCTTCTTAGGATGTTTTTAAATCCCAAAAACTGTCAGAAAAGGATAAGGCCTAAGAGATTTCTTAACCTGTAATGAAAGGAAAAAAACACCACCATTAGCAACAACAAAAACAATAACAATTTAAAATATAGATTTTTTTTCCTGATTATTAAAGGAATGATTAGGTCTCTCTCTCTCTCTCTCTCTCTCTCTCTCTCTCTCTGCCAGACAGCCCCTCCCTACAATCCACACACACTGTCAGTCAGCAAAGATTCACAGTCACCAACCCCCTCACACTCACACTCCCCCTCCCTCTCCCCCTCCCTTTCCTCACACAGACGGAGTGGCCAGAGTGAGATCATGTCAGTTGAGAAGTCTGACAGTTTTTTCTTTTCTTTTATCCATACAGTGTTGTAAAGTCATGAAACTATGCATATTTCCTCATAATGATTTGATCTCTGTATGAAAACATGCCTTGAAGTGTTTGGAAGCTGCAATTTAGACATACAATACAATTAATGTTTCCCTTCTTACTGTCATTTCAAAAAATCACCACGTCAAAACCGTTCAAGCTAACCAAAATCCGTTCGCAATTTAAGTTCCTCGATGTTGTTTCTTCATGTAGTCAAAGTTTGGTGTGTATAGTGTACTTCCCATGTGAGGAGTATGCATTAATTCACAACTGTAAAATCTCAAAAATACACATTCAAATCAAAATAGCTGACTTCCTGTTGATCGTAGCTTATGACTGTGAATTAGAAAGTTGTCCGTCTTGATAAGAACAATTTAAGTACCGAGTTTGGTGTCTGTAGCTAAAACTAAATAAAATGCATTATTATTATTATTAGCTGTACACTTGCTAAACATTTTTAAATATAAACTTATGCAATTGTGTGTGTGTATATATATATATATATATATATATATATATATATATATATATATATATATATATATTTATATATATATATATAAATTCAAGTGTACAGTTTTCTTTTATTGCATCTTGAAATAAATATTTATGAGTTCTGTGTTTGTTTATTTTATTTATTTTATTTTTTATTTTACATTTTTTTAGGGAGATTACAGCCTTTAATCTCCTCAAAATAAATGTGCATATAAACCATGAACAATTTAATTATAGCTGTATTTATAAAATGCTTACTAAAATATTAATTTTGGGAGAAGGCTATATAAAGCATGAACTGACTATTTACTAATGCTTAGCTAAGAATTGCAGCTATTATGAAGTGTTACCAATGCATTTACTAATGTTAACAATTGAGACATTATTTTAAAGTGTTACCAAATCCTTAAATAATTTAAAAGTGTTTTGTTATGATTTCATTAACCTATAAGCATTTGTGAAATAGTTCTGCTTGCATTAAAGCTTAGTCTTCATCTGTGAGCTGAACAGTTTTACTGTTACATCCTTGAGATTATGTAAATTCAAATAAATGTCATGTCACAGGGTGACAGAGGTCAGTATCAAATGAGTTTGAAATTATTATTTGCAGCACAAATAAGGTTTTTTAGGATTTTTTTTAATCCCTGAAACTGTCAGAAAAGGATAAGGCCTAAGATATTTCTTAAGCTGTAATGAAAACAGCACAATTAGCAACAACAACAAAAAAATAACTATTTAAAATACAGTTTTTTTTCTGGTGATTAAAGAGATGTTTAAGTCTCTCTCTCTCTCTCTCTCTCTCTCTCTCTGTCTGTCTGCCACTCAGCTCACACCCCTCCCCCACTCACACTCACACACACACACAGAGTCAGCACACAGAGTGACAGAGTGAGATCAGATGTCTGACAGTTTTTTAATTTTCTTTTAATCATACAGTGCTGTAAAGTCATGAAACTATGCATATTTCCTCAGAATCACTGGTTTTCTAAATTAAAAATGTTTTTTAAAGGTTTGGAAGCTGCAATTTAAAAATACAAGACGATTAATGTTTCACTTTTTACTGTCATTTCAAAAAATCACCACGACAAAACCGTTCAAGCTAACCAAAATCTGTTCGCAATTTAAGTTCCTCGATGTTTTTTCTTCATGTAGACAACGTTTGGTGTGTATAGTGTACTTCCCCTGTGAGGAGTATTCATTAATTCACAACTGTAAAATCTCAAAAATACACATTCAAATCAAAATAGCCGACTTCCTGTTGATCGTAGCTGATGACTGTGAATTAGAAAGTTGTCCGTCTTGAAAAGAACAATTTATGTACCAAGTTTGGTGTCTGTAGCTGAAACTAACCCCCCCACTTTTGACAAAAGGTGGCGCTATAGAGTGCCTCCTTCACGCCCTTTTAAAAGCTTTTGCCATTGTCTAGCTATCAAGAATACTGATATGTGTTTTGAGTTTCATGTAAATCTGAGCTTGTTGTCTGCCTCAAACTCACCATAACAGAACATTCAAGTTTGACACATTGCCATGGCAACACTATATCAGATATCAATATCCCCACAACAGATTTACATCGGCCGTGTTTTGTCATTATTCTGATGAAGTTTTAAGTAAATCGAGTAAAAATAAGATGCTGAATTCAAAGCATTTGGAAAATGACACACTTCCTGCTGCCAGTTGGTGGCGCTATAACGTTGACTCTTAATAGCCACATATATACAATCGGTATCATACAACGAACAAACCCATGAAGTTTGATCAAATTCAGGAAATGTATGTGGATGTTATTAGACATTTCCTGTTTCTCATTTCTCGCCATAAGTTCCATGCCTCGCCACGGGCAAACCGTTCGAGATATCAAAAATCCCCTCGCAATTTTTCATCCTCAATGTCTTGAGATCATGTTCACCGAGTTTCGTGGCGAACGGGTTGAAAACCTCAGAGGAGTATTTCAAATTCCAGAGCATGCTTTTTTTAAACAGCCCTGAATAGCTGACTTCCTGTTGGGCGGAGCCTATGACATAAAGTGTGAAAGTTGTTCGGCTCAATGAGATCTATAAGTGTACCGAGTTTGATATAAATACATGCAAGTGTGTGTGAGCTATGGTTCAAGAATTCTGACTGTCTTCCAGGGGGCGCTGTAGAGCCCCTGTGCCACGCCCGGGTCCCAGCCTCTGCGGCGTCCTGATGGCCGCAGATTCCAATGTGTGTGCCAATTTTCAAGAGTTTTTGAGCATGTTAAGGCCCCCAAAACACCCCGGAAGGTTTAATAAAAAATAAAAATAATAATAATAATAACAAGAATAATCCTTAGAAGAACAATAGGGCTCTTCGCCCCTTCGGGCTTGAGCCCTAATAATCCTTAGGGGAACAATAGGGCTCTTCGCCCCTTCGGGCTTGAGCCCTAATAATCCTTAGGGGAACAATAGGGCTCTTCGCCCCTTCGGGCTTGAGCCCTAATAATAATAATAAAAAATAATCCTAAGGAAAACAATAGGGCTCTCGCCCTCCAGGCTTGAGCCCTAATAATCCTAAGGAAAACAATAGGCCTCTCGCTCTTTGGGCTTGAGCCCTAATAATAAAAAATAATCCTAATGATAACAATAGGGCTCTCGTCCTCCAGGCTTGAGCCCTAATTAAAGCTGCAAACAGCGATGAATGGGCCCTCAAACCCGGGCTAACCACTACCCGGTGCCCATAGGAGGAACCATGAACGTTAGGCCATATGCTTTTAAAATAGTAAATATTTTTGCCACATTTCCTGCTGCCAACAGGTGGCGTTATGATTAGAACTGAATATCGCCATGTAAATGTCTTTAGGCCAGGACTCTTACCAAACGTGCAAAGTTTCAGGCAGATCATACATCTCATGTTTAAGTTAGTAAGAAATAAGTCATTCCTGTTGCCAGCAGGCGAAGCTATACTTATAATTGAATATTGGCCTTTAGTTGTGTTCAGGCCAGCTCTCTTATAAAATATGTGAAGTTTGGGTCAGATTGGGAATTGTATGCATGAGTTACAACAACTTCCTGTTTCATAGTATTAATAGCATCCTTTAGCACATAGTAAGTGTTGTTAGAATGTTTGAAAATATGTCTAGCATGATTAGCACACAATGGCAAATTTTATTGTGTTGCAAATAGTGAATAACATTTTTAAACATGACACTTCCTGTTGCCAGCAGGTGGCACTATGACTATAACCAAATCTGGGGATGTTGATGTATTCAGGACAGGACCCTTGTCAAACGTGTGAAGTTTGGGGCAGATCAGACGTTGCTAGCCTGAGTTACAGCAACTTCCTTATTCACTACATTAGTAGCATGCTTTAGCACTTAGCTAAGTGATTCTATTATGTATTAATATGTATCTAGTATGTCGCCAGCCTATTTAACACTTGTTTACACTTTTTAATATGTTCCTAGGAGTCTGTAACAGTGTTAACCATGCCACTTCATGTTACCAGCAGGTGGCGCTAGGACTATATCTGAATACGGCATGCTCATGTATTCAGTACGGGGACTCTTGTCAAACGTGTGAAATTTGGGGCAGATAAGACGTTGCTAGCTTGAGTTACAACAACTTCCTTATTCAGTGCCATAGTTACATGCTTTAACACTTAGCTAAGTGTTGCTAGCATGTTTTATTATGCTTCTAGCATGTTGCCAGCCTATTTAACACTTTTTGACACTTTTTAATTTATTCTTAACCTTAACCTTAACCTTGTCACTTCCTGTTACCAGCAGGTGACGCAATGACTACAACCGAATTTGGTCATGGGTGTTTGTTCGGAACAGGACACCTATCACACGTGTGAAGTTTGGAGAAGATTGGACATTGCTTGCCTGAGTTACAATATGTTCCCAGGAGTCTATAACAGTGTTTACCATGCCACTTCCTGTTACCAGCAGGTGGCGCTATGAATATAACTGAATCTTTTCATGGGTGTTTGTTCAGGACAGAACACATATCACACGTGTGAAATTTGGGAAAGATCGGACATTGCTTGCCTTAGTTACAGCAAATTCCTTTTTCAATGCCTTAGTAGAATGCTTCGACACTTAGCTAAGTGTTGCTAGCATATTTTATTATGTTTCTAGCATGTTGCCAGCCTACTTAACACTTTTTGACACTTTTTAATTTGTTCCTAGGAGTCCATAACATTGTTAACCTTGTCACTTCCTGTTACCAGCAGGTGGCGCTATGACTATAACTGAATTTGGTCATGGGTGTTTGTTCAGAACAGAACACCTATCACACGTGTGAAGTTTCGGGAAGATCGGACATTGCTTGACTGAGTTATAGCAACTTCCTTTTTCAATACATTAGTAGCATGCATTAACACTTAGCTAAGTGTTGCTAGCATGTATTAGTATGTAACTAGTATGTTGCCAGCCTATTTAACACTTGTTGATGCTTTTTAATATGTTCCTAGGAGTCCATAACAGTGTTAACTTTGTCACTTCCTGTTACCAGTAGGTGGCGCTATGACTATAACTGAATTTGGTCATGGGTCTTTGTTCAGGACAAAACACCTATCACACACATAAAGTTTGGGGAAGATCGGACATTTCTTGCCTTAGTTACAGCAAATTCCTTTTTCAATGCCTTAGTAGAATGCTTCAACACTTAGCTAAGTGTTGCTAGCATGTTTTATTATGTTTCTAGCATGTTGCCAGCCCATTTAACACTTTTTGACACTTTTTAATTTGTTCCTAGGAGTCCATAACATTGTTAACCTTGTCACTTCCTGTTACCAGCAGGTGGCGCTATGACTATAACTGAATTTGGTCATGGGTGTTTGTTCAGAACAGAACACCTATCACACGTGTGAAGTTTCGGGAAGATCGGACATTGCTTGCCTGAGTTATAGCAACTTCCTTTTTCAATACATTAGTAGCATGCTTTAACACTTAGCTAAGTGTTGCTAGCATGTATTATGATGTAACTAGTATGTTGCCAGCCTATGTAACACTTGTTGATGCTTTTAATATGTTCCTAGGAGTCCATAACTGTGTTAACTTTGTCACTTCCTGTTACCAGTAGGTGGCGCTATGACTATAACTGAATTTGGTCATGGGTCTTTGTTCAGGACAAAACACCTATCATACATATGAAGTTTGGGGAAGATCGGACATTGCTTGCCTGAGTTACAGCAACTTCCTGTTTCACAGCGAAACATCAAAGTTTGTCAGGCCGCCAGGGACACACCCCTTGACAAATCTCAAAACCTTCGCAATTTAACATCACAAAGGTCTTATGATGACCCTCACCAAATTTTAAGATAATCCGATTAAAAGTGTAGGAGGAGTTCGTCAAAGTATGAGGCATGGAAATGGAAAAAACTGCACAAAAATCATACAGGAAATTCAAAAGAACTTACTTCCTGTTGGGTTTTGGATTTTGTACCAAGATACTTTTTTGTAGGTAATGGTGAGTTACATGTATGTACCGATTTTCATCAATGTACGTGAAACACAGCTCGAGGCGCACTCCGATGAAATTTAACAGGTGGCGCTATCAAGCCATTTTGCCACACCCACTTCTGAAACCTATATAAGATGTAAATTTTCGCCAGTCCTGATGCGTGTGCAAAGTTTCGTGAGTTTTGGAGCATGTTTAGGCCCTCAAAAATGTGCTTCATTAAGGAGAAGAAGAAGAAGAAGAATTAAAGCTGCAAGCAGCGATGAACGGGCCCTCGCACCCAGGCTCACCTCCACCCGTTGCCCATAGGAGGAACCGTGAACGTTGGGCCATATGCTTATAAAATAGTAAATATTTTTGCCACATTTCCTGCTACCAACAGGTGGCGTTATGATTATAACTGAATATCGCCATGTAAGTGTCTTTAGGCCAGGACTCTTACCAAACATGCAATGTTTCAGGCAGATCAGACACCTCATGTTTAAGTTAGTATGAAATAAGTAATTCCTGTTGCCAGCAGGCGGCGCTATACTTATAATTGAATATTGGACTTTAGTTGTGTTCAGGCCAGGACTCTTATAAAACATGTGAAGTTTGGGTCAGATTGGGAATTGTATGCATGAGTTACAACAACTTCCTGTTTCATAGTATTAATAGCATCCTTTAGCACATAGTAAGTGTTGTTAGAATGTTTGAAAATATTTCTAGCATGATTAGCACACAATGGCAAATTTTATTGTGTTGAAAATAGTGCATAAAATTGTTAAAAATGACACTTCCTGTTGCCAGCAGGTGGCACTATGACTATAACTGAATACAGGCATGCTTATGTGTTCAGTACGGGACTCTTGTCAAAAGTTTGGGGCAGATCGGACATTGCTAGCTTGAGTTACAACAACTTCCTTATTCAATGCCATAGTTGCATGCTTTAACACTCAGCTAAGTGTTGCTAGCATGTTGCCAGCCTATTTAACACTTGTTTACACTTTTAAATATGTTCCTAGGAGTCTGAAACAGTGTTAACCATGTCACTTCCTGTTACCAGCAGGTGGCGCTATGACTATAACTGAATTTGGTCATGGTTGTTTGTTCAGGACAGAATACCTATCACACGTGTGAAGTTTGGGGAAGATCGGACATTGCTTGCCTTTTTTACAGCAACTTCCTTTTTCACTACATTATTAGCATGCTTTATCACTAAGCTAAGTGTTGCTAGCATGTATTAGTATGTATCTAGTATGTTGCTAGCCTATTTAACACTTGTTTACACTTTTTAATATGTTCCTAGGAGCCTGTAATAGTGTTAACCATGACACTTCCTGTTAACAGCAGGTGGCACTATGACTATAACTGAATTTGGTCATGGTTGTTTGTTCAGGACAGAACACCTATCACACGTGTGAAGTTTGGGGAAGATCGGACATTGTTTGCCTTTTTTACAGCAACTTCCTTTTTCACTGCCTTAGTAGAATGCTTTAACACTTAGCTAAGTGTTTCTAGCATGCTGCCAGCCTATTTAACACTTATTGACACTTTTTAATTTGTTCTTAGAAGTCCATAACAGTGTTAACCTTGTCACCTCCTGTCACCAGCAGGATGCGCTATGACTATAACTGAATTTTGTCATGGGTGTTTGTTCAGAATAGAAAACCTATCACACGTGTGAAGTTTGGGGAAGATCGGACATTGCTTGCCTGAGGTACAGCAACTTCTTTTTTCACTACATTATTAGCATGCTTTAACAGTAAGCTAAGTGTTGCTAACATGTATTAATATGTATCTAGTATGTTGCCAGCCTATTTAACACTTGTTTACACTTTTTAATATGTTCCTAGGAGTCTGAAACTCCTGGTGCAGGTGGCGCTATGACTATAACTGAATTGTTTCATGGGTTTTTGTTCAGGACAGAACACCTATCACACGTATGAAGATTGGGGTGTGAAGGCTCGTAAAAGAGGAGGAAGCAAATGCAGGCAATCAGAAATGGTTTATTGAAGATGGTAGTAAAACACAGCAATGAGTACGATGAAGACTGAGTCCAGAATGTAGGCAATGGTGATAGAAGGTCTATGGTGGCGTGAGAAGTGCTGGATGGTGAAGTCGGTGGTGAATGTGAAGACGGTCAATGGATGAACCCAGAAACAGACCGGAACACTCACACGAAGACGACAACACGAACACAATCCAGAACAAGAACACGGGAGACGGTAATCCAACTTGAGAGGCTGTAACATGAATGAGGATCTGACAACAGACAGAGAGATGAGTGAGTATAAGTAGCTGAGTGGAGATGAGGATCAGCTGGAGCGAGACAATCAACACCCAGGTGACAACAATCAACCAAACGAGCACATGGAGACTACGTGAGTACAAATACAAACACAAAACATGACACGGAGGAAACAATGGATTTCCTACCGTGACAGTACCCCCTCCCCTAGGACGTCACCTGACGTTCCCAGCCTGCTTTACCTGTAGATTGTAATCATCTATAAGGTGGTGATCCAGTATGGACATACAGTATGGAACGTCTGACCGTAACCCCTCCGGCACAAACAATCGGTTCGGTGGGCAACGAGCCGGGGGCGTTACCCCTTCTAAGGCAGTCAAAACCTTCGATTCGACCTCCCATCTGAGCGCAGAGAAATAATATACTCACAATGAGATCTATATATGTACTGAGTTTCATATTAATACGTGCAAGTATGTGTGAGCTATACATCAACATTAATGACTGTGTTCCAGGGGGCGCCGTAGAGCCCCTGTGCCACGCCCGGGTCCCAACCTCTGCAGGCTCCTAAAGGCCACAGATCCAAAGGTGTGTGCAAATTTTCAAGAGTTTTTGAGTATGTTAAGGACCCCAAAAGCCCCCAAAACTTTGACGACAAATATGAATACTAAACCCTAAATAGCCAACTTCCTGTTTGGCGGAGCCTATGACATGCAATGCGAAAGTTGTGTGGATTGATGAGATCTATATGTGTACCGAGTTTCATATGTCTACGAGCAAGTATGTATGATATATGGCCCTCAGTATTCCAGGGGGCGCTGTAGAGCCCCTGTGCCACGCCCGTGTATCAGTCTCTGTCCGGCCCTAATGGCCGCAGGTTCCAATGTGTGTGCCAATTTTCAAGACTTTTTAAGCATGTTAAGGGCCCTAAAAGCCCCCGAAACCTTGGAAAAAAATTAGAAGAATAAATAATAAATATAGCTGCAAGCAGCGATGGCGGGCTCAAGCCACCAGTGCCATCGCCACCCCAGTGGCATCAGGTAAACTGTGCCCAGCGGGCACATGCATTCACAATATCCCTCTGGCAGTGAGGTTTTAAAGGATATGGCAGTTAAAGGGTTAATCCGAATCATCTAGACTTTAAAATCACATTCACAGAACAATATATATATATATATATATATATATATATATATATATATATATATATATATATATATATATATATATATATATATATATATATATATATATATATATATATAACTTTAGTAACACTTTACAATAAGATTCCATTCATAAACATTATGTTGACATGAACAATATTTATATAGCATTCATTCATGTCAGTTAATATTCCAAACTTAAACATTAAAACATTGTTTTATTGTGATTTTTTTCCAAGCACATTTTACCAATTCCAAACCATATCAATCTTAATAACTACCATTATTTTTTATTTAATCATTTATGAGTGCTATACAATAGTCCAGGAAAGCTGGAAGAGAAAAACAGGTCAAGAAGAACTGACAAAAAGAATTGCAAAATAATTAGGAAATAATGTGAAGATTAATTTTTTGTCAATTCTGCAAGACAGACTTTCAGGAAAGGAGGTGGAATAAAAATGAGCTCCTAAATCTTAATCCCAGATTCTGGAAGATATACTCCTCAAACCATCGAACAAGAGGAGGTGCTGCTGGTCCTTCACGAGTCACTCTAATCTGTTCATAAAGCCTATATATAAAGTCTTAATATATAGTATTTCACAATACTTCATGGTATTCTAATTAAATCATTTTTTGGAATCTTAAGTCTCTCAGAGCCTGACACCGAGTAATTCTGGAGACTCCAGGAAAGTGGCAGTTCTGTAAAATGTTGGCGCTGGAGACTAAATGCTCTCTGATAGTTTCACACCTAATTCACTTAACACACACACACACACACACACTACCCACAGTGACAGTGGGACTGAGTGACATCAGATGTATGATAGTTTTTTAATTTTCTATCATCCATATAGTGTTGTATAGTCATGAAACTATTGTCATGAGACCAGTCATTCTGAGGAAATATGCCTCAGAATGAATTGTCTTCTATGTGTACATTTTTTTTTTTTGAAGTGTTTAGAAGCTGCACTTTAAAAAAATAAAAAGACATTTACTGGTTCCTTTTTTACTATTATTTCAAAAAATCACCACGACAAAACCATTCAAGCTATCCAAAATTCATTCACACCTGTTCTGTAAGATTAATTCTTTAAACAGTGGTAAAAGAGGATGTGATGCTTAACCTTCAAGCGTCACTCAAAACGTATCTGTCCATAAAGCCTATAAAGAATTATTCTTAATATACAGTTCACAATACTTCAGCTTGTTATTCTAATTAAGTGAGGGTCATTTTATCAGTAAAATTCCTAAAATACATATTATTTTATTTGAAAGATTTCTATAAATGATTTAAATCATACTAGTTTCTACAATAATTATTTAAAAGTAATCCTATAGCTCCCTCTGGTGGCCATTATAGGTACTAAGAATTGCAAGCTTGATTTATAAGTTATGATAGTTTTAATTTTATGCTGGCTCTTGAAAAAAATAAAGCTATGAAACTTACTGTGCTTCCTTCAAATGAGGACTTCTACTTATATAAAAAATTATGAAGAGTTAGAATGAAAATTTGTAAAGATATAGTAAAATAACTATTGTATTTTTTTATGTTACTTTAATAAATCTCTATGGCAACACCATTTAAGCTATCCTAAACCCATTCACAATTTAACATCTCAGTATATTGGCATCATGTTGAAAAAGGAGTATGGAGTAGTATGAGGAGGAGTATGAATTCATTTACAGGCTGATTTTATCATAAATCCACAATAAAATTTCTCGAATACATTAGAACCGCCAAAAGACTTAACTCCAGGCAGGCTCGGTGGGCATTGTTTTTCGGTCGTTTCGATTTTACACTTTCTTACCGGCCGGGTTCCAAAAACATCAAACCCAATGCTTTATCCCGTCTTTTTGAGCGTTCCGATCGTACTGCTACTCCCGAGCCCATTTTACCGGGGACCATCATTATCTCTGCGCTCAGATGGGAGGTCGAATCGAAGGTTTTGACTGCCTTAGAAGGGGTAACGCCCCCGGCTCGTTGCCCACCGAACCGATTGTTTGTGCCGGAGGGGTTACGGTCAGACGTTCCATACTGTATGTCCATACTGGATCACCACCTTATAGATGATTACAATCTACAGGTAAAGCAGGCTGGGAACGTCAGGTGACGTCCTAGGGGAGGGGGTACTGTCACGGTAGGAAATCCATTGTTTCCTCCGTGTCATGTTTTGTGTTTGTATTTGTACTCACGTAGTCTCCATGTGCTCGTTTGGTTGATTGTTGTCACCTGGGTGTTGATTGTCTCGCTCCAGCTGATCCTCATCTCCACTCAGCTACTTATACTCACTCATCTCTCTGTCTGTTGTCAGATCCTCATTCATGTTACAGCCTCTCAAGTTGGATTACCGTCTCCCGTGTTCTTGTTCTGGATTGTGTTCGTGTTGTCGTCTTCGTGTGAGTGTTCCGGTCTGTTTCTGGGTTCATCCATTGACCGTCTTCACATTCACCACCGACTTCACCATCCAGCACTTCTCACGCCACCATAGACCTTCTATCACCATTGCCTACATTCTGGACTCAGTCTTCATCGTACTCATTGCTGTGTTTTACTACCATCTTCAATAAACCATTTCTGATTGCCTGCATTTGCTTCCTCCTCTTTTACGAGCCTTCACACCCCAATCTTCATACGTGTGATAGGTGTTCTGTCCTGAACAAAAACCCATGAAACAATTCAGTTATAGTCATAGCGCCACCTGCACCAGGAGTTTCAGACTCCTAGGAACATATTAAAAAGTGTAAACAAGTGTTAAATAGGCTGGCAACATACTAGATACATATTAATACATGTTAGCAACACTTAGCTTACTGTTAAAGCATGCTAATAATGTAGTGAAAAAAGAAGTTGCTGTACCTCAGGCAAGCAATGTCCGATCTTCCCCAAACTTCACACGTGTGATAGGTTTTCTATTCTGAACAAACACCCATGACAAAATTCAGTTATAGTCATAGCGCATCCTGCTGGTGACAGGAGGTGACAAGGTTAACACTGTTATGGACTTCTAAGAACAAATTAAAAAGTGTCAATAAGTGTTAAATAGGCTGGCAGCATGCTAGAAACACTTAGCTAAGTGTTAAAGCATTCTACTAAGGCAGTGAAAAAGGAAGTTGCTGTAAAAAAGGCAAACAATGTCCGATCTTCCCCAAACTTCACACGTGTGATAGGTGTTCTGTCCTGAACAAACAACCATGACCAAATTCAGTTATAGTCATAGTGCCACCTGCTGTTAACAGGAAGTGTCATGGTTAACACTATTACAGGCTCCTAGGAACATATTAAAAAGTGTAAACAAGTGTTAAATAGGCTAGCAACATACTAGATACATACTAATACATGCTAGCAACACTTAGCTTAGTGATAAAGCATGCTAATAATGTAGTGAAAAAGGAAGTTGCTGTAAAAAAGGCAAGCAATGTCCGATCTTCCCCAAACTTCACACGTGTGATAGGTATTCTGTCCTGAACAAACAACCATGACCAAATTCAGTTATAGTCATAGCGCCACCTGCTGGTAACAGGAAGTGACATGGTTAACACTGTTTCAGACTCCTAGGAACATATTTAAAAGTGTAAACAAGTGTTAAATAGGCTGGCAACATGCTAGCAACACTTAGCTGAGTGTTAAAGCATGCAACTATGGCATTGAATAAGGAAGTTGTTGTAACTCAAGCTAGCAATGTCCGATCTGCCCCAAACTTTTGACAAGAGTCCCGTACTGAACACATAAGCATGCCTGTATTCAGTTATAGTCATAGTGCCACCTGCTGGCAACAGGAAGTGTCATTTTTAACAATTTTATGCACTATTTTCAACACAATAAAATTTGCCATTGTGTGCTAATCATGCTAGAAATATTTTCAAACATTCTAACAACACTTACTATGTGCTAAAGGATGCTATTAATACTATGAAACAGGAAGTTGTTGTAACTCATGCATACAATTCCCAATCTGACCCAAACTTCACATGTTTTATAAGAGTCCTGGCCTGAACACAACTAAAGTCCAATATTCAATTATAAGTATAGCGCCGCCTGCTGGCAACAGGAATTACTTATTTCATACTAACTTAAACATGAGGTGTCTGATCTGCCTGAAACATTGCATGTTTGGTAAGAGTCCTGGCCTAAAGACACTTACATGGCGATATTCAGTTATAATCATAACGCCACCTGTTGGTAGCAGGAAATGTGGCAAAAATATTTACTATTTTATAAGCATATGGCCCAACGTTCACGGTTCCTCCTATGGGCAACGGGTGGAGGTGAGCCTGGGTGCGAGGGCCCGTTCATCGCTGCTTGCAGCTTTAATTCTTCTTCTTCTTCTTCTCCTTAATGAAGCACATTTTTGAGGGCCTAAACATGCTCCAAAACTCACGAAACTTTGCACACGCATCAGGACTGGCGAAAATTTACATCTTATATAGGTTTCAGAAGTGGGTGTGGCAAAATGGCTTGATAGCGCCACCTGTTAAATTTCATCGGAGTGCGCCTCGAGCTGTGTTTCACGTACATTGATGAAAATCGGTACATACATGTAACTCACCATTACCTACAAAAAAGTATCTTGGTACAAAATCCAAAACCCAACAGGAAGTAAGTTCTTTTGAATTTCCTGTATGATTTTTGTGCAGTTTTTTCCATTTCCATGCCTCATACTTTGACGAACTCCTCCTACACTTTTAATCGGATTATCTTAAAATTTGGTGAGGGTCATCATAAGACCTTTGTGATGTTAAATTGCGAAGGTTTTGAGATTTGTCAAGGGGTGTGTCCCTGGCGGCCTGACAAACTTTGATGTTTCGCTGTGAAACAGGAAGTTGCTGTAACTCAGGCAAGCAATGTCCGATCTTCCCCAAACTTCATATGTATGATAGGTGTTTTGTCCTGAACAAAGACCCATGACCAAATTCAGTTATAGTCATAGCGCCACCTACTGGTAACAGGAAGTGACAAAGTTAACACAGTTATGGACTCCTAGGAACATATTAAAAGCATCAACAAGTGTTACATAGGCTGGCAACATACTAGTTACATCATAATACATGCTAGCAACACTTAGCTAAGTGTTAAAGCATGCTACTAATGTATTGAAAAAGGAAGTTGCTATAACTCAGGCAAGCAATGTCCGATCTTCCCGAAACTTCACACGTGTGATAGGTGTTCTGTTCTGAACAAACACCCATGACCAAATTCAGTTATAGTCATAGCGCCACCTGCTGGTAACAGGAAGTGACAAGGTTAACAATGTTATGGACTCCTAGGAACAAATTAAAAAGTGTCAAAAAGTGTTAAATGGGCTGGCAACATGCTAGAAACATAATAAAACATGCTAGCAACACTTAGCTAAGTGTTGAAGCATTCTACTAAGGCATTGAAAAAGGAATTTGCTGTAACTAAGGCAAGAAATGTCCGATCTTCCCCAAACTTTATGTGTGTGATAGGTGTTTTGTCCTGAACAAAGACCCATGACCAAATTCAGTTATAGTCATAGCGCCACCTACTGGTAACAGGAAGTGACAAAGTTAACACTGTTATGGACTCCTAGGAACATATTAAAAAGCATCAACAAGTGTTAAATAGGCTGGCAACATACTAGTTACATACTAATACATGCTAGCAACACTTAGCTAAGTGTTAATGCATGCTACTAATGTATTGAAAAAGGAAGTTGCTATAACTCAGTCAAGCAATGTCCGATCTTCCCGAAACTTCACACGTGTGATAGGTGTTCTGTTCTGAACAAACACCCATGACCAAATTCAGTTATAGTCATAGCGCCACCTGCTGGTAACAGGAAGTGACAAGGTTAACAATGTTATGGACTCCTAGGAACAAATTAAAAAGTGTCAAAAAGTGTTAAGTAGGCTGGCAACATGCTAGAAACATAATAAAATATGCTAGCAACACTTAGCTAAGTGTCGAAGCATTCTACTAAGGCATTGAAAAAGGAATTTGCTGTAACTAAGGCAAGCAATGTCCGATCTTTCCCAAATTTCACACGTGTGATATGTGTTCTGTCCTGAACAAACACCCATGAAAAGATTCAGTTATATTCATAGCGCCACCTGCTGGTAACAGGAAGTGGCATGGTAAACACTGTTATAGACTCCTGGGAACATATTGTAACTCAGGCAAGCAATGTCCAATCTTCTCCAAACTTCACACGTGTGATAGGTGTCCTGTTCCGAACAAACACCCATGACCAAATTCGGTTGTAGTCATTGCGTCACCTGCTGGTAACAGGAAGTGACAAGGTTAAGGTTAAGGTTAAGAATAAATTAAAAAGTGTCAAAAAGTGTTAAATAGGCTGGCAACATGCTAGAAGCATAATAAAACATGCTAGCAACACTTAGCTAAGTGTTAAAGCATGTAACTATGGCACTGAATAAGGAAGTTGTTGTAACTCAAGCTAGCAACGTCTTATCTGCCCCAAATTTCACACGTTTGACAAGAGTCCCCGTACTGAATACATGAGCATGCCGTATTCAGATATAGTCCTAGCGCCACCTGCTGGTAACATGAAGTGGCATGGTTAACACTGTTACAGACTCCTAGGAACATATTAAAAAGTGTAAACAAGTGTTAAATAGGCTGGCGACATACTAGATACATATTAATACATAATAGAATCACTTAGCTAAGTGCTAAAGCATGCTACTAATGTAGTGAATAAGGAAGTTGCTGTAACTCAGGCTAGCAACGTCTGATCTGCCCCAAACTTCACACGTTTGACAAGGGTCCTGTCCTGAATACATCAACATCCCCAGATTTGGTTATAGTCATAGTGCCACCTGCTGGCAACAGGAAGTGTCATGTTTAAAAATGTTATTCACTATTTGCAACACAATAAAATTTGCCATTGTGTGCTAATCATGCTAGACATATTTTCAAACATTCTAACAACACTTACTATGTGCTAAAGGATGCTATTAATACTATGAAACAGGAAGTTGTTGTAACTCATGCATACAATTCCCAATCTGACCCAAACTTCACATATTTTATAAGAGAGCTGGCCTGAACACAACTAAAGGCCAATATTCAATTATAAGTATAGCTTCGCCTGCTGGCAACAGGAATGACTTATTTCTTACTAACTTAAACATGAGATGTATGATCTGCCTGAAACTTTGCACGTTTGGTAAGAGTCCTGGCCTAAAGACATTTACATGGCGATATTCAGTTCTAATCATAACGCCACCTGTTGGCAGCAGGAAATGTGGCAAAAATATTTACTATTTTAAAAGCATATGGCCTAACGTTCATGGTTCCTCCTATGGGCACCGGGTAGTGGTTAGCCCGGGTTTGAGGGCCCATTCATCGCTGTTTGCAGCTTTAATTAGGGCTCAAGCCTGGAGGACGAGAGCCCTATTGTTATCATTAGGATTATTTTTTATTATTAGGGCTCAAGCCCAAAGAGCGAGAGGCCTATTGTTTTCCTTAGGATTATTAGGGCTCAAGCCTGGAGGGCGAGAGCCCTATTGTTTTCCTTAGGATTATTTTTTATTATTATTATTAGGGCTCAAGCCCGAAGGGGCGAAGAGCCCTATTGTTCCCCTAAGGATTATTAGGGCTCAAGCCCGAAGGGGCGAAGAGCCCTATTGTTCCCCTAAGGATTATTAGGGCTCAAGCCCGAAGGGGCGAAGAGCCCTATTGTTCTTCTAAGGATTATTCTTGTTATTATTATTATTATTTTTATTTTTTATTAAACCTTCCGGGGTGTTTTGGGGGCCTTAACATGCTCAAAAACTCTTGAAAATTGGCACACACATTGGAATCTGCGGCCATCAGGACGCCGCAGAGGCTGGGACCCGGGCGTGGCACAGGGGCTCTACAGCGCCCCCTGGAAGACAGTCAGAATTCTTGAACCATAGCTCACACACACTTGCATGTATTTATATCAAACTCGGTACACTTATAGATCTCATTGAGCCGAACAACTTTCACACTTTATGTCATAGGCTCCGCCCAACAGGAAGTCAGCTATTCAGGGCTGTTTAAAAAAAGCATGCTCTGGAATTTGAAATACTCCTCTGAGGTTTTCAACCCGTTCGCCACGAAACTCGGTGAACATGATCTCAAGACATTGAGGATGAAAAATTGCGAGGGGATTTTTGATATCTCGAACGGTTTGCCCGTGGCGAGGCATGGAACTTATGGCGAGAAATGAGAAACAGGAAATGTCTAATAACATCCACATACATTTCCTGAATTTGATCAAACTTCATGGGTTTGTTCGTTGTATGATACCGATTGTATATATGTGGCTATTAAGAGTCAACGTTATAGCGCCACCAACTGGCAGCAGGAAGTGTGTCATTTTCCAAATGCTTTGAATTCAGCATCTTATTTTTACTCGATTTACTTAAAACTTCATCAGAATAATGACAAAACACGGCCGATGTAAATCTGTTGTGGGGATATTGATATCTGATATAGTGTTGCCATGGCAATGTGTCAAACTTGAATGTTCTGTTATGGTGAGTTTGAGGCAGACAACAAGCTCAGATTTACATGAAACTCAAAACACATATCAGTATTCTTGATAGCTAGACAATGGCAAAAGCTTTTAAAAGGGCGTGAAGGAGGCACTCTATAGCGCCACCTTTTGTCAAAAGTGGGGGGGTTAGTTTCAGCTACAGACACCAAACTTGGTACATAAATTGTTCTTTTCAAGACGGACAACTTTCTAATTCACAGTCATCAGCTACGATCAACAGGAAGTCGGCTATTTTGATTTGAATGTGTATTTTTGAGATTTTACAGTTGTGAATTAATGAATACTCCTCACAGGGGAAGTACACTATACACACCAAACGTTGTCTACATGAAGAAAAAACATCGAGGAACTTAAATTGCGAACAGATTTTGGTTAGCTTGAACGGTTTTGTCGTGGTGATTTTTTGAAATGACAGTAAAAAGTGAAACATTAATCGTCTTGTATTTTTAAATTGCAGCTTCCAAACCTTTAAAAAACATTTTTAATTTAGAAAACCAGTGATTCTGAGGAAATATGCATAGTTTCATGACTTTACAGCACTGTATGATTAAAAGAAAATTAAAAAACTGTCAGACATCTGATCTCACTCTGTCACTCTGTGTGCTGACTCTGTGTGTGTGTGTGAGTGTGAGTGGGGGAGGGGTGTGAGCTGAGTGGCAGACAGACAGAGAGAGAGAGAGAGAGAGAGAGAGAGAGAGACTTAAACATCTCTTTAATCACCAGAAAAAAAACTGTATTTTAAATAGTTATTTTTTTGTTGTTGTTGCTAATTGTGCTGTTTTCATTACAGCTTAAGAAATATCTTAGGCCTTATCCTTTTCTGACAGTTTCAGGGATTAAAAAAAATCCTAAAAAACCTTATTTGTGCTGCAAATAATAATTTCAAACTCATTTGATACTGACCTCTGTCACCCTGTGACATGACATTTATTTGAATTTACATAATCTCAAGGATGTAACAGTAAAACTGTTCAGCTCACAGATGAAGACTAAGCTTTAATGCAAGCAGAACTATTTCACAAATGCTTATAGGTTAATGAAATCATAACAAAACACTTTTAAATTATTTAAGGATTTGGTAACACTTTAAAATAATGTCTCAATTGTTAACATTAGTAAATGCATTGGTAACACTTCATAATAGCTGCAATTCTTAGCTAAGCATTAGTAAATAGTCAGTTCATGCTTTATATAGCCTTCTCCCAAAATTAATATTTTAGTAAGCATTTTATAAATACAGCTATAATTAAATTGTTCATGGTTTATATGCACATTTATTTTGAGGAGATTAAAGGCTGTAATCTCCCTAAAAAAATGTAAAATAAAAAATAAAATAAATAAAATAAACAAACACAGAACTCATAAATATTTATTTCAAGATGCAATAAAAGAAAACTGTACACTTGAATTTATATATATATATTTATATATATATATATATATATATATATATATATATATATATATATATATATAAATATATATATATATATATATATATATATATATATATATATATATATATATATATATACACACACACAATTGCATAAGTTTATATTTAAAAATGTTTAGCAAGTGTACAGCTAATAATAATAATAATGCATTTTATTTAGTTTTAGCTACAGACACCAAACTCGGTACTTAAATTGTTCTTATCAAGACGGACAACTTTCTAATTCACAGTCATAAGCTACGATCAACAGGAAGTCAGCTATTTTGATTTGAATGTGTATTTTTGAGATTTTACAGTTGTGAATTAATGCATACTCCTCACATGGGAAGTACACTATACACACCAAACTTTGACTACATGAAGAAACAACATCGAGGAACTTAAATTGCGAACGGATTTTGGTTAGCTTGAACGGTTTTGACGTGGTGATTTTTTGAAATGACAGTAAGAAGGGAAACATTAATTGTATTGTATGTCTAAATTGCAGCTTCCAAACACTTCAAGGCATGTTTTCATACAGAGATCAAATCATTATGAGGAAATATGCATAGTTTCATGACTTTACAACACTGTATGGATAAAAGAAAAGAAAAAACTGTCAGACTTCTCAACTGACATGATCTCACTCTGGCCACTCCGTCTGTGTGAGGAAAGGGAGGGGGAGAGGGAGGGGGAGTGTGAGTGTGAGGGGGTTGGTGACTGTGAATCTTTGGTGACTGACAGTGTGTGTGGATTGTAGGGAGGGGCTGTCTGGCAGAGAGAGAGAGAGAGAGAGAGAGAGAGAGAGACCTAATCATTCCTTTAATAATCAGGAAAAAAAATCTATATTTTAAATTGTTATTGTTTTTGTTGTTGCTAATGGTGGTGTTTTTTTCCTTTCATTACAGGTTAAGAAATCTCTTAGGCCTTATCCTTTTCTGACAGTTTTTGGGATTTAAAAACATCCTAAGAAGCCTTATTTGTGCTGCAAATTATAATTTCAAACTCATTTGATACTGACCTATGACAACCTGTGACATGACATGACATTTATTAATCTCATGGATGTAACAGTAAAACTCTTCAACTGACAGATTAAGCTGCAATGCAAGCAAAACTATTTCACAAATGCTTATAGGTCATTAAAATCATTACAAAACACTAATAAATTATTAAAGGGTTTGGTAACACTGTATAATAATGTCTAATTTGTTAACATTAGTAAATGCATTGGTAACACTTTATAATAACTGCACTCATTAGCTAAGCATTAGTAAATAGTTCATGATTATAAAGCCTTTTCCCTTAATAATAGTCATTATTAAGCAGGAATACATCTCTAATTACATTGTTCTTGGTTTAAAAGCACATATATTACAAAGGAGATTAAAGTTTCAGTTGTCTTATAAAATAAATCAATAAACACAACCCAGTTTGATTCAGAATTCAGAAATATTTATTTCAAGATGCAATAAAAGGAAACTGTACACTTGAAAAGGTTTTGAGCGATTCTTGAAGGACTAGCATCACCTTCACTTGTACGATGGTTTGAGTAATATATCTTCCAGATAGTACCGCCGCTCCCTATATGCAGAGTATGCAGTCTTCGTAGAGCACCAACTCCCAGAGGGGGCACCAGTTGCTCAAAAAAAACAAAACAAATATGCGCCATTCTCCCATCCACGTTCGCGACCACTCAATAGCATTTGAGAAGAAAGACTTGTAGTCACAAAACAATTGTAATGTGTTCATATAGGTGTCAGCTACAATGCACACCTTATACATTTTTTATACATTTTAAAATAAAGTGTTACTAAAGTTATATATATTGTTCTGTGTATGTGATTTCAAAGTCTAGATTGGTCGGATTAACCCTTTAACTGCCACATCCCTTAAAACTTGATTGTCAGAGGGTTACTGTAAATGCTTATGCCCGCTGGGCACAGTTTTCCCGATGCCACCAGGGTGGCGTTGCACTGATGGCTTGAGCCCGACATCGCTGCTTGCAGCTATATTTCTTATTATTATTATTATTTTTTTATTTTTTTTTAAACCTTCCGGGCATTTTTGGGGGCCTTAACATGCTCAAAAACTCTTGAAAATTGGCACACACATTGGAATCTGCGGCCATCAGGACGCCACAGAGACTGGGACCCGGGCGTGGCACAGGGGCTCTACAGCGCCCCCTGGAACACCGTCAGAAATCTTGAACCATAGCTCACACACGCTTGCATGTATTTATATGAAACTCAGTACATTTATAGAACTCATTGAGCTGAACAACTTTCGCACTCTATGTCATAGGCTACGCCCAACAGGAAGTCAGCTATTCAGGGCTGTTTAAAAAAAGCATGCTCTGGAATTTGATATACTTGTCATAGGTTTTTTACTTGATTACCACCAAACTCGGTCAACATGATCTCAAGACATTGGGGATGAAAAATTGCCAGGGGATTTTTGATATCTCAAACGGTTTGCTCGTGGCGAGGCGTTGAAATTAGAGCAATAAATGAGAAACAGGAAATGCCTAATAACATCCACATACATTGCCTGAGTTTGATCAAACTTCATCGGTTTGTTCGCTGTATGATACCGATCGTATATATGTGACTATTAAGAGTCAACGTTATAGCGCCACCAACTGGCAGCAGGAAGTGTGTCATTTTCAAAATGCTTTGAATTCAGCATCTTATTTTTACTCGATTTGCTGCAAATTTCATCAGAATAATGACAAAACACGGCCGATGAAAATCTGTTGTGGGGATATTGATATCTAATATAGTGTTGCCATGGCAACGTGTCAAACTTGAATATTCTGTTATGGTGAGTTTGAGGCAGATAACAAGCTCAGATTTACATGAAAGTCAAAACACATATCGGTATTATTGATAGCTAGACAATGGCAAAAGTTCATAAGAGGGCGTGGAAGAGGCACTCTATAGCGCCACCTTTTGTCAAAAGTGGGGGGGTTAGTTTTAGTTACAGACACCAAACTCAGTACAAAAATTGTTCTTATCAAGACGGACAACTTTCTAATTCACAGTCATCAGCTACGACCAACAGGAAGTCGGCTATTTTTATTTGAATGTGGATTGTTTTTTTTACATTTAACCTTGAATTAATGCATACTGCTCAGAGGAGAGTAACACTATACACACCAAACTTTGTCTACATGTTGAAAAAACATTGAGGAACTTAAATTGTGAATGTGTTTTGGATAGCTTGGATGGTTTTGTCGTGGTGATTTTTTTAAATGACAGTAAAGATGGAATTATTAATTTTCCTGCATTTTTAAATTCCAAACACTTCAAAACCTTTTTTCATACAGAAAAAAAGTTATTCTGAGTAAATATGCATAGTTTCATGACTTTATAAAACTGTATGGATAACAGAAAATTAAAAAACTGTCAGACATCTCATCTCACTCTGTCCCTCTGTTTGAGTGAGTGTGCTTAGACTTCCATTGTCTGAGAGAAAATGCGCCCCTACAGGTTCAATTCCCGGACTAAAAAAGGGAGGAGACTCTCTTTTGGTTTCACTTTTAAATCGGTTAAAATACAAATAAATACTTGGATTTAATTCACACTGACAACCTAAACCAACATATATGATTATTATCAGGTCAGGGCTCATTAATAATTGATGTGTGGTCAGTGATATGTGAGAAACACGAGAGATGAATCACCGCTCTGAGCACCAGCATGTGGAATGATGAGCTCAGAAAAAAACGAGTTTATTCTTGTTTTATAGCTATTAAAAATAAAGTATGGCAGCGATATCACACAATTCACCAATTAGAGCATACCAAGAGCTAAATTAAGATGTTTTTGAACTGTTTGTGTGGAAATGAAATATTCGCGGATGCCTATCTGAAATCATTGCCTCCGATCAGTGCGCACAGTGTCACAAGTTCAAAACTGACGAATTTATTCTTGTTTAAGAGCTTTTTAAAATAAATTATTGCCATAAATGCACACAATACATCCATTATAACACACCAAGAGCTAAATGCAGGTGTTTGTGACCCGTTTATGTGTGCAAGACTATTTGAAAGCGCGACTGGCAGAATAACATATCTGGAGCTGCAGGATTCTGCCTTTCGTCGTAAGAACGAACATCACGGACAAGATTATTTCAAAATACATAATAGCTTGGCTAATATAAACGAAAACAGCCACGTGAACATAAACTGTTGAGAAATAATTCTGAAGTGGATCTACTGGATTTTAATATTAAGTGACCGCATATACCAGCTGCTTCTGTCTTCAATTTTAATCTATATAAAAAATTAAACTCATTCATCTTGGCTGCTTTTTTAATGTGTGTACGTATTTATTTATTATTTTGCTCTAACAAGACTTAATCTATATTTAATTAAATCAATTACATTTTATTTTACATTTGATTTGTCCATTTCTGCATCTAAACGCCTAAAAATCTAAAACATGCTCTATTATACTATTGTTAGCAATTTCTTTATCGTCCAATTTATCTGGTGTACACACTTTTATTTTCATAATAAACTTGTTTGTTAGATTATACACAGTTATAGTGGTCTATAATAAATATTGACAGGTTTTATTCAAGCTGTTTAGAATGATTGCCGTAGGCAAATTTTTTTAATGTAAATCCAAAAAAAATAAAAATAATAAATAAATAAATAAATAAAAAACATTGGAAAAGAATAACTGTTGTACTTTTTTATACATTTTGTATAATTTCATAGTTTATGCATTATAGTTATAAAAACAAATAAATTTAGAAATCTTAGGCCTTATCCTTTTCTGACAGTTTTAGGGATTTTTAAAAATCCTAAAAAACCTTATTTGTGCTGCAAATAATAATTTCAAATTAATTTGATACTGACCTCTGACATCCTGTGACATGATATTTATTTGAATTTACATAATCTCATGGATGTAACAGTAAATCTGTTCAGCTCACAGATCAAGACTAAGCTGTAATGCAAGCAGAACTTTCACAAATGCTTGTAGGTCAATAAAATCATTACAAAACACTTACAAATCATTTAAGGGATTTGATAACACTGTAAAATAATGTTTAATTTGTTAACATTAGCAAATGCATTGATAACACTTTATAATAACTGCACTCATTAGTAAATAGTCAGTTCATGCTTTATAAAGCCTTGTCCCAATATTAATAGTCAGTAGTAAGCAGTTTATAAATACAGCTATAAATAGCTTGTTCTTGGTTTATAAGCACATTTATTAAAATGGAGAGTAAAGGGTCAGTTTTCTTCCTATGAAAAATAAAAAATAAAAATAAACAAACAACAACACAGATTGATACAGAACTCAGAAATTTTATTGTGGATTTATGATAAAATCAGCCTGTAAATGAATTCATAAATGAAGACACAAGTAGTTGAAACAAAACTTTTTTAACATGAAGCCAATATACTGAAGATGTTAAATTGCGAATGGGTTTAGGATACCTTAAATGGTGTGGCCATAGCGATTTATTAAAGTAACATAAAAAATACAATAGTTATTTTACAATATCTTTAAAATTATTCATTCCAACTCTTCATAATTTTTTGTATACGTAGAAGTCATCATTTGAAGGAAGCACAGTAAGTTTCATAGCTTTATCATTTTCAAGAGCCAGCATAAAATTAAAACTATCATAACATATAAATCAAGCTTGCAATTCTTAGTACCAATAATGGCCACCAGATGGAGCGATATGATTACTTTTAAATAATTATTGTAGAAACAAGTATGATTTAAATCATTTATAGAAATCTTTCAAAGAAAAATAATATGAATTTTATGTATTTTACTGATAAAATGAACCTCACTTAATTAGAATAACAAGCTGAAGTATTGTGAACTGTATATTAAGAATAATTCTTTATAGGCTTTATGGACAGATACGTTTTGAGTGACTCTTGAAGGTTCAGCACCACATCCTCTTTTACCACTGTTTAAAGAATGTAGCTTACAGAACAGGTGCAAATTAATTTTGGATAGCTTGAATGTTTTTGTCATGGTGATTTTTTGAAATAACAGTAAAAAAGGAACCAGTAAATGTATTTTATTTTTTTAAGTGCAGCTTCTAAACACTTCAACAAAATGTATGCTGAGGAAATATGCATAGTTTCATGACTATACAACACTATATGGATGATAGAAAATTAAAAAACTACCATACATCTGATGTCACTCTGTCCCTCTGGGTAATGTGTGTGTGTGCGTGTGTGTGTGTGTGTGTGTGTGTTTGTGTGTTAAGTGTGTGTGTGTTAAGTGTGTGTGCTGAGTTTGTATGAATGTGTGGGAGAGGGGATGGGCTTGGTGTCAGAGAGAGAGAGAGAGAGAGAGAGGGAGGGAGACTTAATCATCTCTTTAATCACCAGCAGAAAAAAAAGCAATTTGGTGTTGTTGTTGTTTTTTCATCATTACAGCTTAAGAAATATCTTAGGCCTCAACATCAACTGTTGCTAGCCTACTCCCAAAATTAATAGTCATTAGTAAGCATTTTATAAATACAGCTATAATTAAATTGTTCATGGTTTATATGCACATTTATTTTGAGGAGATTAAAGGCTGTAATCTTCCTAAAAAAAAAAAAAAAATAAAAAAAAAAAAATAAACAAACACAGAACTCAGAAACATTTATTTCAAGATGCAATAAAAGAAAACTGTACACTATATATATATATATATATATATATATATATATATATATATACAATTGCATAAGTTTATATATATTTTTTTTTAATCAAGTGTACAGCTAATAATAATAATAATAATAATAATAATGCATTTTATTTAAGGCGCCTTTCAAACCACTCAAGGTCACAGTACAACAAGTAATAACAGTAACAATATTAAAACAAAAAATAACAGCAAATAACAATGTCAATAAAAAACCACAATAATATTAGAATAGCACAACATATTGTGGAATACTATATTAAGACTTTATATATAGGCTTTATGAACAGATAGGTTTTGAGAGATTCTTGAAGTACTAGCATCACCTCCTCTTATACGACGGTTTGAGGAATATATCTTCCAGATAGTACCGCCGCTCCCTATATGCAGAATACGCAGTCTTCGTAGGGCACCAACTCCCAGAGGGGGCACCATCCCAGTAGCTCAAAAAAAATAAAACATGCGCCATTCTCCCATCCGCGCTCGCGACCGCTCGGACATTTGCGGATGAATGTTCGTAATTGATGGATGGACATCTATGCCCGGGTAAAAGACATCAGCAATCCGGCACAGAGAAAAGAAAAATAAAGTAAAAAACAAAACAAAAACAGGCATAAAGTTGGCTTGACATTGGACATTCGAGAGTCTCAAATTTAGGGACCGTCTCTAAAGTTACATGTGATATTGTTATACACTTTTCTAACGTCAGTAGCATTTGAAGAGAATGACTTACAGTCATAAAAACAACTGTAATTGTTCATCTAGGTGACAGCTATAATGCACCATTAAATTGAATGTTTGATATTTATTAAAACAAACTGTAAGCCATATGTAAATTATGCTACTTTTTCACATGGGCTCAAAAGCAAATTTGAAGCTCAATAGCATTTGAGGAGAAAGACTTGCAGTCATAAACCAATTGTAATGTGTTCATTTAGGTGTCAGCTACGATGCACAACTTATACATTTTTTATATATATTAAAATACTGCCATATCCCTTAAAATTTGATTGCCAGAGGGTTACTGTAAATGCTTATGCCTTCTGGGCACAGTTTTCCCGATGCCACCGGGGTGGTGTTGCACTGAGGGCTTGAGCCCGCCATCGCTGCTTGCAGCTATATTTATTATTATTATTTTTATTTTTTTTTAAACCTTCAGGGCATTTTTGGGGGCCTTAACATGCTCAAAAACTCTTGAAAATTGGCACACTCATTGGAATCTGCGGCCATCAGGACGCCACAGAGACTGGGACCCGGGCGTGGCACAGGGGCTCTACAGCGCCCCCTGGAACACTGTCAGAAATCTTGAACCATAGCTCACACACGCTTGCATGTATTTATATGAAACTCACTACACTTATAGATCTCATTGAGCTGAACAACTTTCGTGCTCTATGTCATAGGCTCCGCCCAACAGGAAGTCAGCTATTCAGGGCTGTTTAAAAAAAGCATGCTCTGGAATTTGAAATACTCCTCTGAGGTTTTCAACCCGTTCGCCACGAAACTAGGTGAACATGATCTCAAGACATTGGGGATGAAAAATTGCGAGGGGATTTTTGATATCTCAAACGGTTTGCTCGTGGCGAGGCGTTGAAATTATGGCGAGAAATGAGAAACAGGAAATGTCTAATAACATCCACATACATTTCCTGAATTTGATCAAACTTCATTGGTTTGTTCGTTGTATGATACTGATCGTATATATGTGACTATTAAGAGTCAACATTATAGCGCCACCAACTGGCAGCAGGAAGTGTGTCATTTTCAAAATGCTTTGAATTCAGCATCTTATTTTTACTCTATTTACTTAAAACTTCATCAGAATAATGACAAAACACGGCTGATGTAAATCTGTTGTGGGGATATTGATATCTGATATAGTGTTGCCATGGCAACGTGTCAAACTTGAATGTTCTGTTATGGTGAGTTTGAGGCAGACAACAAGCTCAGATTTACATGAAACTCAAAACACATATCAGTATTAGTGATAGCTAGACAATGGCAAAAGCTTTTAAAAGGGCGTGAAGGAGGCACTCTATAGCGCCACCTTTTGTCAAAAGTGGGGGGGTTAGTTTTAGCTACAGACACCAAACTTGGTACATAAATTGTTCTTTTCAAGACGGACAACTTTCTAATTCACAGTCATCAGCTACGACCAACAGGAAGTCGGCTATTTTGATTTGAATATTTAAATTGAGCTCTGATTTAATGCATACTCCTCACAGGAAATGTTCACTATACTCACCAAACTTTGTCTACATGTTGAAAAAACATTGAGGAACTTAAATTGCGAGCGGATTTTGGTTAGCTTGAACGGTTTCGTCGTGGTGATTTTTTGAAATGACAGTAAAAAGGGAATCATTAATTGTCTTGTATTTTTAAATTGCAGCTTCCAAACACTTAAAAAAAAAATTCATACAGAGATCAAATCATTCTGAGGACATATGCATAGTTTCATGACTTTACAACACTGTATGATTAAAAGAAGATCAAAAAACTGTCAGACATCTCAACTCACTCTGTCCCTCTGTTTGAGGAATGTATGTGTGCTGACTGAGAGTGTGTGTGTGTGTGTGTGTGTCTGTGAGTGGGGGATGGGCATGAGCTGAGTGGCAGACACAATGAGAGAGAGAAAGAGACTTAATCATCTCTTTAATCACCAGAAAAAAAATGTATTTTAAATTGTTATTTTTTGTTGCTTTTGCTAACATTGCTGTTTTCATTACAGCTTAAGAAATCTCTTAGGCCTTATCCTTTTCTGACAGTTTCAGGAATTAAAAACAAAATTCTAAAAATACTTATTTGTGCTGCAAATAATAATTTCAATCTCATTCCATACTGACCTATTCCATCCTGTGACATGACATTTATCTTAATTTACATAATCTCATGGATGTAACAGTAAAACTGTTCAGCTCACAGATGAAGACTAAGCTGTAATGCAAGCAGAACTTTCACAAATGCTTATAAGTCATTAAAGGATTTTATAACACTGTAAAATAATGTCTAATTTGTTAACATTAGTAAATGCATTGGTAACACTTTATAATAACTGCACTCATTAGTAAATAGTCAGTTCATGCTTTATAAAGTCTTGTCCCAACTTAAATAGTCATTAATAAGCAGCTTATAAATACAGCTATAAATAGCTTGATCTTGGTTTATAAGCACATTTATTAAAAAGGAGAGTAAAGGGTCAGTTATCTTCCTATGAAAAATAAAAAAATGAAAATAAACAAACAACAACACAGATTGATACAAAACTCAGAAATTTTATTGTGGATTTATGATCAAATCAGCCTGTAAATGAATCATACTCCTCCAAGAAGACACAAGTAGTTCACACCAAACTTTTTCAACATGATGCCAATATACTGAAGATGTTAAATTTCGAATGGGTTTAGGATACCTTAAATGGTGTGGCCATACCGATTTATTAAAGTAACATAAAAAAATACAATAGTTATTTTACTATATCTTTAACATTCTTTATTCCAACTCTTCATAATTTTTTATATACGTAGAAGTAATCATTTGAAAGAAGCACAGTAAGTTTCATAGCTTTATCATTTTCAAGAGCCAGCTTAAAATTAAAAGTATCATAACATATAAATCAAGCTTGCAATTCTTAGTACCAATAATGGCCACAAGATGGCGCTATATGATTACTTTTAAATAATTATTGTAGAAACAAGTATGATTTAAATCATTTATAGAAATCTTTCAAAGAAAAATAATATGTATTTTACTGATAAAATGACCCTCACTTAATTAGAATAATATGCTGAAGTATTGTGAAATACTGTGTATTAAGAATAATTCTTTATAGGCTTTATGGACAGATAAGTTTGGAGTGACTCTTGAAGGATCAGCACCACATCCTCTTTTACCACTGTTAAAAGAATGTATCTTACAGAACAGGTGCGAATTAATTTTGGATAGCTTGAATGGTTTTGTCATGGTGATTTTTTGAAATAACAGTAAAAAAGGAACCAGTAAATGTCTTTTATTTTTTTAAGTGCAGCTTCTAAACACTTCAACAAAATGTATGCTGAGGAAATATGCATAGTTTCATGACTATACAACACTATATGGATGATAGAAAATTAAAAAACTACCATACATCTGATGTCACTCTGTCCCTCTGGGTAATGTGTGTGTGTGTGTGTGTGTGTGTGTGTTTGTGTGTTAAGTGTGTGTGCTGAGTTTGTGTGAATGTGTGGGAGAGGGGATGGGCTTGGTGTCAGAGAGAGAGAGAGAGATAGAGAGAGAGAGGGAGGGAGACTTAATCATCTCTTTAATCACCAGCAGAAAAAAAAGCAATTTGGTGTTGTTGTTGTTTTTTCATCATTACAGCTTAAGAAATATCTTAGGCCTCAACATCAACTGTTGCTAGCCTACTCCCAAAATTAATAGTCATTAGTAAGCATTTTATAAATACAGCTATAATTAAATTGTTCATGGTTTATTTGGACTTTGAGCTTTGAATCTTTGCAGAACTTTTTTATGCTGAAACAGCAACATTACAGACTAACTAAAGTTGAAAGTGTGAAACAACATAATAGCACTCCTTTAATATGCATTATTAAGCAGTTAATAAATACAGCTATAAATGTTTTGTTCTTGAGCACATCTATAAAGTTCATTGAATTTTCATACTTTTTTAAGGATCTTTTTATCATTTATAAATTAAGTTATTTACAAAAATGAAATATAAACAAATTATATATATATATATATATATATATATATATATATATATATATATATATATATATATATATATATATATATATAATGTACTGGCTTTCCAATGCCGTTGCCATTGATAATAGGAGTAAGCAAGTTTAGAACACCTTCAAACAAGAGTCCATGCAGACGGATGTAGATTCATAACTCTTAAATTCAGATAAATGTCATGTCATGTCACAGGATGTCATAGGTCAGTATCAAATGAGTTTGAAATTATTATTTGCAGCACAAATAAGGATTCTTAGGATGTTTTTAAATCCCTAAAACTGTCAGAAAAGGATAAGGCCTAAGATATTTCTTAAGCTGTAATGAAAGGGAAAAAAAAACACCACCATTAGCAACAACAAAAACAATAAACATTTAAAATACAGATTTTTTTCCCCCCTGATGATTAAAGAGATGATTAGGTCTCTCTCTCTCTCTCTCTCTGTCTCTCTCTGCCAGATAGCACCTCCCCTCCCTACAATCCACACACACTGTCAGTCACCAAAAATGCAGTCAGTCACCAACCCCCTCACACTCCCCCTCCCTCTCCCCCTCCCTTCCCTCACACAGACAGAGTGGCCAGAGTGAGATCATGTCAGTTAAGAAGTCTGACAGTTTTTAAATTTTCTGTTGTCCATTCAGTGTTGTAAAGTCGTGAAACTATGCATATTTCCTCGGAATGATTTGATCTCTGTATGAAAAAATGCTTTGAAATGTTTGGAAGCTGCAATTTAAAAATACAAGCCAATTAATGATTCCCTTTTTAGTTCTGTGTTTGTTTATTTTTATTTATTTTTTATTTTTTTTATTTTGGAAGATAACAGCCTTTAATCTCCTCAAAATAAATGTGCATATAAACTATGAACAATATAATTATAGCTGTATTTATAAAATGCTTACTAAAATATTAATTTTGGGAGAAGGATATATAAAGTATGAACTGGCTATTTACTAATGCTTAGCTAGGAGTGCAGCTATTATGAAGTGTTAACAATGCATTTACTAATGTTAACAATTGAGACATTATTTTAAAGTGTTACCAAATCCTTAAATAATTTAAAAGTGTTTTGTTATGATTTCATTAACCTTTAAGCATTTGTGAAACAGTTCTGCTTGCTTAGTCTTCATCGGTGAGCTGAACAGTTTTACTGCTACATCCATGAGATTATGTAAATTCAAATAAATGTCATGTCACAGGGTGTCAGAGGTCAGTATCAATTTAATTTGAAATTATTATTTGCAGCTAAAATAAGTATTTTTATAATTTTTTTAATCCCTGAAACTGTCAGAAAAGGATAAGGCCTAAGATATTTCTTAAGCTGTAATGAAAACAGCACAATTAGCAACAACAACAAAAAAATAACAATTTAAAATAATATTTTTTTTCTGGTGATTAAAGAGATGTTTAAGTCCCTCTCTCTCTCCCTGTCTTGTCTGCCACTCACCTCACACCTCACACCTCTCCCCCACTCACACTCACACACACACACAGTCAGCACACATACATTCCTCACACAGAGTGACAGAGTGAGATCAGATGTCTGACAGTTTTTTTTAATTTTCTTTTAATCATACAGTGCTGTAAAGTCATGAAACTATGCATATTTCCTCAGAATCACTGGTTTTCTAAATGAAAAATGTTTTTTAAAGGTTTGGAAGCTGCAATTTAAAAATACAAGACGATTATTGTTTCACTTTTTACTGTTATTTCAAAAAATCACCACGACAAAACTGTTCAAGCTATCCAAAATTCATTCGCAATTTAAGTTCCTCAATGTTTTTTCTTAATGTAGACAAAGTTTGATGTGTATAGTGTACTTCCCCTGGGAGGAGTATGCATTAATTCACAAAATAAAATTCCCAAAAATCCATATTCAAGTCAAAATAACCAACTTCCTGTTGGTCGTAGCTTATGACTGCGAATTAGAAAGTTGTCCGTCTTGATAAGAACAATTTATGTACCAAGTTTGGTGTCTGTAGCTAAAACTAACCCCCCCACTTTTGACAAAAGGTGGCGCTATAGAGTGCCTCTTCCACGCCCTTTTAAAAGCTTTTGCCATTGTCTAGCTATCTTTAATACTGATATCTGTTTCGAGTTTCATGTAAATCTGAGCTAGTTATCTGCCTAAAAATCACCAGAACAGAACATTCAAGTTTGACACGTTGCCATGTCAACACTATATTAGATATAAATATCCCCATGACAGATTTTCTTCGGCCGTGTTTTGTCATTATTCTGATGAAGTTTGAAGCAAATCAAGTAAAAATAAGATGCTGAATTCAAAGCGTTCTGAAAATGATTCACTTCCTGCTGCCAGTTGGTGGCGCTATAACTTTGACTCCTAATAGTCACATATATATGATCGGTATCATACAACGAACAAACCAATGAAGTTTGATCAAATTCAGCAAATGTATGTGGATGTTATTAGACATTTCCTGTTTCTCATTTCTCGCCATAATTTCAACGCCTCGCCACGGGCAAACCATTCGAGATATCAAAAATCTCTTCGCAATTTAGCATCCCCAATGTCTTGAGATCGTGTTCACCGAGTTTTGTGGTGAACGGGTGGAGTTCCTCAGAGGAGTATATCAAATTCCAGAGCATGTGTTTTTCATAAAACTCTAAATAGCCAACTTCCTGTTGGGCGGAGCTTATGACATGCAGTGTGAAAGTTGTTTGGTTTGATGAGTTATATATATGTACCAAGTTTCATATCTAAACGTGCAAGTATGCATGATATATGGCCCTCGGTACTACAGGGGGCGCTGTAGAGCCCCTGTGCCACGCCCATGTATCAGACTCTGCCCGGCCCTAATGGCCGCAGGTTCCAAGGTGTGTGCCAATTTTCAAGAGTTTTTGAGCATGTTAAGGACCCCAAAAGCCCCCGAAACCTTAGAAAAAAATTAGAAGAATAAAGAAAAAAAAAAAGAAAAAAAAAATAATCCTAAGGAAAACAATAGGGCTCTCGCCCTCCAGGCTTGAGCCCTAATAATAATAATAATAATAATAAAAAATAATCCTAAGGAAAACAATAGGGCTCTCGCCCTCCAGGCTTGAGCCCTAATAATAATAAATTAAAGCTGCAAGCAGCGATGAACGGGCCCTCGCACCCGGGCTCACAGGCAGCGAGTGCCTTCAGTAAATAGGTGAGCGGTGAGAAATATGCATTTAAACTCATAAATGTAAGTGGAATATATCAAAGTTATTCCATATATGTGCCAATCTTCCTGTTGCCAGCAGGTGGCACTATCATTATAATGGAATATTGGCCTTCAGTTGTGTTCAGGGCAGGACTCTTATCGAACATGTGAAGTTTGGGGAAGATCGAACATGTTATGCCTGAGTTACAACAACTTCCTTTACTGTGGCGAAACAACAAATTTTGTCATGGCGCCATGGACACGCCCTTTAAAAAAAAAACAAGATCTCCATAATTTAGCATTGCACAGGCCTTTAATATTTTTTTTGTGGTCAGTCTAATCTAATGTCATACTATTTCTAGGAGTAGTTTGTCGCAGCGTAAAACATGTCACGTCCTGTTGCCAGCTGGTGGCGCTATGACTGAATATGGGCATGTAGATCTGTTCAGGGCAGAAGTCTTATCAAACGTGAAGTTTGGGGCAGATTGGACATTGTATGTCTGAGTTACAGCTACTTCCTTTTCATGGCGAAACATCGAAATTTTTCAGGCCGCCATGGACACGCCCTTTAATGAAACCTCAAGATCTTCACAATTTAACATCGCAAAGGCCTTTAGATTTAACTGACCAAGTTTGGTGTTGATCTGAATAAATCTCTAGGAGGAATTCGTTAAAGTACAACCCCTGAAAATGGCCAAAACAACACCAATTTTGCAGAGAAAATTCTAAATAACCGACTTCCTGTTGGGATTCGGATTTCATACCATGAGACTTTTTTGTAGGTATTGGAGTGTTACATATGTGTACCGATTTTTGTACATGTACGTGAAACACAGCACGAGGCGCACTCTATTGAAAGTGTATAGGTGGCGCTATCGAGCCATTTATCCACACCCCATGGAATATTGGCCTTCAGATGTGTTCAGGCCAGGACTCTTATCACACATGTGAAGTTTGGGGAAGATTGGACATTTTATGCCTGAGTTATAACATATTTAATTCCCATGGCGAGACATCGAACTTTGTCACGGCGTCATGGACACGCCCTTTAATGAAAACTCAAGATCTTCACAATTTAACATCGCATATGCCTTTAGAATAGACTGACCACAAAAAAGACATTGATGTCAAAAATTTCTAGGAGTAGTTTGTCGTAGCGTAAAATATGTCACTTCCTGTAGCCAATAGGTGGCGCTATGACTATAACTGTATATGGGCATGTCAATCTGTTTAGGTCAGGAGTCTTATCCAACATGTAACGTTTGGGGCAGATTAGACATTGTATGTGTGAGTTATAGCAACTTCCTGTTTCATGGCGAATCATCGAAATTCGCCAGGCCACCACGGACACGCCCTTTGACGAAAACTCAAAATCTTCACAATTTAACATTGCAAAGGCCTTTAGATTAGGCATACCAAATTTGGTATTGATCTGAATAAATCTCTAGGAGGAGTTCGTTAAAATACGAAGCATGGAAATGACAAAAATTACACAAAATTTGTTCATAATATTAAAAATAACTGACTTCCTGTTGGATTTAGAATTTTGGTCCAAGAGTCTTTTTTGTAGGTATTGGTATGTTACATGTGTGTGCTCATTTTCGTGCATGTGCATGAAACATAGCTCGAGGCGCACACCGTTGAACGTCTAAAGGTGGCGCTGTCGAGCCATTTTGCCACACCCACTTCTGAAACCCATATCAGACGTAAATTTTTGCCAGGTATGAGGTGTGTGCAAAGTTTCATGACTTTTTGAGCATGTTTAGGCCCTCAAAAATGCGATTCACTTTGGAGAAGCGTAATAATAATAATAATAATTAAAGCTGCAAGCAGCGATGAACGGGCCCTCGCACCCCGGCTCACCGGCAGCGAGTGGCTTTAGTAAATAGGTGAACGGTGAGAAACATGCATTTAAACTCATAAATATAAGTGGAATATATCAAAGTTTACTCCATATTTGTGCCAATCTTTGTGTTGCCAGTAGGTGGTGCTCTCATTATAATGGACTATTGGCCTTCAGATGTGTTCAGGGCAGGACTCTTATCGAACATGTGAAGTTTGGGGAAGATCGAACAAATTATGCCTGAGTTACAACAACTTCGCTTGCTGTGGTGAGACATCAAAATTTGTCATGACGCCATGGACATGCCCTTTAACAAAAACTCAAGATCTCCACAAGTTAACATTGCACAGGCCTTTAGATTAGACTGACTACAAAAAATACATTAATCTCAAAAAAATTCTAGGAGTAGTTTGTCACAGCATACAATATGTCACTTCCTGTTGCCAGCAGGTGGTGCTATGACTATAACTGAATATGGGCATGTAGATCTGTTAAGGGCAGAAGTCTTATCTAACATGTGAAGTTTGGGGCAGATTGGACATTGTAAGTCTGAGTAACAGCAACTTCCTTTTTCATGGCGAAACATCGAAATTTGTCAGGCCGCCATGGACACGCCCTTTAACGAAACCTCAAAATCTTTGCAATTTAACATCGCAAAGGGCCTAAGATTACACTGACCAAGTTTGTTGTTGATCTGAATAAATCTCTAGGAGGAGTTCGTTAAAGTACAACCCCTGAAAATGGCAAAAACAACGCCAATTTTGCAGAGAAAATTCTAAATAACCGACTTCCTGTTGGGATTCAGATTTCGTGCCAAGAGACTTTTTTGTAGGTATTGGTGTGTTACATGTGTATACCGATTTTTGTACATGTACGTGAAACATTGCTCGAGGCGCACTCTGTTGAAAGTGTATAGGTGGCGCTATCGAGCCATTTTGCCACACCTGATGGAATTTTGGCCTTCAGATGTGTTCAGGCCAGGACTTTTATCACACATGTGCAGTTTGGGGAAGATCGGACATTTTATGCCTGAGTTATAACATCTTTTATTCCCATGGCGAGACATCGAACTTCGTGATGGCGCCATGGACACGCCTTTTAACGAAAACTCAAGATCTTCACAACTTAACATCGCACAGGCCTTTAGATTAGACTGACCACATAAAATACATTGATGTCATAAAATTTCTAGGAGTAGTTCATCGCAGTGTAAAATATGTCACTTCCTGTTGCCAATAGGTGGCGCTATGACTATAACTGAATATGGGCATGTCAATCTGTTCAGGTCAGGAGTCTCATCAAACATGTGAAGTTTGGGGCAGATTGGTCATTGTATGTCTGAGTTATAGCAACTTCCTGTTTCATGGCGAATCATCGAAATTCGCCAGGCCGCCACGGACACGCCCTTCGATGAAAACTCAAAATCTTAGCAATTTAACATCGCAAAGGCCTTTAGATTAGGCATACCAAACTTGGTGTTGATCTGAATAAGTCTCTAGGAGGAGTTCGTTAAAATACAATGCATGGAAATGGCAAAAATGACACAAAATTTGCTCATAATATTAAAAATAACCGACTTCCTGTTGGGTTTAGAATTTTGCTCTAAGAGACTTTTTTGTAGGTACTGGAGAGTTACACATGTGTACCGATTTCCATACATGTACGTGAAACATAGCTCGAGGCGCACACCGTTGAACGTGTATAGGTGGCGCTGTCGAGCCATTTTGCCACACCCACTTCTGAAACCCATATCAGATGTAAATTTTCGCCAGTTCTGAGGTGTGTGCAAAGTTTCATGACTTTTTGAGTATGTTTAGCTCATCAAAAATGCGATTCATTTTGGAGAAGTATAATAATAATAATAATAAACGTTCCTTTTCCTATAGAGTAGCTGAGTGGAGATGAGGATCAGCTGGAGCGAGACAATCAACACCCAGGTGACAACAATCAACCAAACGAGCACATGGAGACTACGTGAGTACAAATACAAACACAAAACATGACACGGAGGAAACAATGGATTTCCTACTGTGACATGGGGAAGATCGGACATTGCTTGCCTTAGAATCAGGGTATCTTCCGTCCATTCCAAATCCGTTTCAAATTAAAAAACAGAAAACGAAAGACTCAAGAGAATTCAAGTGAGAGAACATTAATTAAATAACGAGAAATGGAAAAATGACTCGTTTATTCGTTATTCCATCTAGGTTAACAAACGGAAAACGAGTTTTTGACTTGATTTCTCATTTTGTCGTTTGGGGTTTAAAAAACGGTTTATGGCTTCAATATTTCATTCGCACTTGTGGGCGGAGCTGAAACGCTCCTTTCATCTGATTGGTCGAATCGCTCCGCCTTCAACACGGTCTCCTCAGTCTTTCAGAATAAGAGTCTTATAAGAGTAGTGTCTGAAACCACCGCTCACTATAATTAAAATAATATTTGAGTCAGATGTTGCTACGCACATAATTCGTGCTGCTGTGACTTGCAAGTCACCCCTTTAAATTATTTCTAGGTTATAGTATTGTATGAATATTGTTCCAACTATTGCAAATAGTTTTGTCTCCTTGGATAAAAGTGAATCGGAAATAAAAATCATTAATAGACTGAACAGTTCCATGATAATATGTCTGTAACATTTACCACTCTCGTCTTTTAAGTCAAAAGGCACTAGGTAAGTGTGTGTGACATTAATGATTAAGGATTAGTGTTTATGCACCTGCTGCCATTTGATTGAGAAAAGTATGGATGGCCTATGTGTGAAATGCTTGTCTTTTCTTGATGGTAAAGCCAGTTTAAAACCTTTAAATCCTGTAAAAAAAAAAATACGTTGAACATAATTTATTATGGACCAAAATACAATACCAACTTCAAATAAGCTGCAGCTTGCTAGAGGGGTCAAACTGCATAATCATTTCTAAAACTTTGGTTCAAGTCAAGCCCTTTCCCGTATTGCTTACTGCTCTTCTCACAATTAAATGACCAGCAGGATGGCATGCAAGTGTTTAAGTCCATGTACTTTGCTTTTGTTTAGTCTATACTTATCACCGCCATTAAAAGGCAGCAGGTACATAAATACACGTTTGTTTACTCCATGTAGTTCTGAGAGCTGAGGTGTACATTTAGATTTTCTCAAATACATCAAGGTAAGTGCACAAAGGTCTCTCTCTCTCTCTCTCTTACACACAATATAATATGTTGTTATACTCCATATAGCTTCATAGAGAAGTCAGAAACTAAGCTTTTTTTGCACAGCCCTATCTAAAGGGTTAATGGTCCCACCTAGTGATCAACAAATTTTACCTCTTCCCAACAGGGAAAACCACAAACAATCAAGAATGCATGATTATGTGTCATGGCTTTGCAATCAAAAAGGTAATTATAATGGAAGTCAATGGAGCAAAAACAGCCACCAACAATAAATTGGGGGAAAAAAAATTAATCTAATGCTTATAGCAGTTTAATTGAGTGGATGTTTTAATCCCAAACATAACTAAAGGGTAGTGAATTTGAACAATTATTTCACAAAGGATACATAATAATTTTTGTTTGGCACCAGCCACAGTTAATCCTGACAGCTAGCAGGAGTGTGGTGGGGTGCGAGGTCTGTTTTGATCAATGGATGGAGACCTCAAGGCAGTGGCCTAAATGCTGATCTGAAGATTTTGTCTTTATAGATACAGTTTACATTGTACTGAAATACACCTCTGCATGTAGACACCCAACTGTACAAATTCATTTATAGATTTAAAACCCAGTCCTAAACCGGGAGAACCATGTTCTGCAGAGTTCAGTTCCAACACACTTGTACATTGCTACTGATCCTGAAGACCTTGCTTAGCTTAGGTGTGTTTATTTGGGGTAGCTAAACTTTGCAGGACACTGGCCATCCAAGAGGAGGACTGAGAGTCCTGACATTAGCACTTTACACTCAGTGCATGTGATTTATCAACACCGAGTACATCTTAAAATGTACAGCTCATGAAAAATAAAAGTTCTAGATGGACAAACATTAAATGCATAAACCAGTGTGAATAAAAAATAAATCTTAAAATAAATTTGCAGGTAGGTTGAAAAAGCCAGAATGGGAAGTTTTAAGTACAACTTGAATTGTGAAGTTTATTCTTGTACACAGATATGGCATATTCATGGTAGTACATATGAAATTCATGTATTTATCCGTCATTTAAACTTACGTAAATAGAAATCCTGTCTCCCCCTCTAGTGGACCTTAAGTTTTAGACCTTCATTGCTCAGATAATGAAGGTCACTAGAATTTTTTGAGAAGGACAAAGTCTGACCAGTTACAGCAACGAGTCAGACGAGTCTGAAGATCTGAGCTGAATTTGGTGAAACATTAAAATTTTAGTCGTTGTCAATTACTCTCATAATAAATGATAACAATGTTCAAATATATGTCGACTTTCTCAAGGCCAACAAAGAAGACTAAAAGAAAACCACCATTCAATTTAGTATGTAATAAAACTAATATTACAAATTTATTTCATAAATTGAACTATATAAATTTTCCCAATTAATTATTAATGTCACACACACACCTACCTAGTGCCTTTAGACTTAAAAGACGAGAGTGGTAAATGTTACAGACATATTATCATGGAACTGTTCAGTCTATTATTGATTTTTATTTCCACTTCACTTTTATCCAATGAGACAGACTTATTTGCACTGTTTTACAGTGGGACAATATTCATACAATACTATAACCTAGAAATAATTTAAAGGGGTGACTTGCAAGTCGCAGCAACACGAATTATGTGTCCAGCTACAGCTGGTTTCAGACATTGCTCTTGTAAGACTCTTATTCTGAAAGACTGAGGAGACCGTGTTGAAGGCAGAGCGATTCGACCAATCAGATGAAAGGAGCGTTTCAGCTCCGCCCACAAGTGCGAATTAAATATTGAAGCCATGAACCGTTTTTTAAACCCCAAACGACAAAATGAGAAATCAAGTCAAAAACTCATTTTCCATCTGTAAACCTAGATGGAATAACGAATAAACGAGCCATTTTTCAATTTCTCGTTATTGAATTCATGTTCTCTCACTTGAATCCTCGAGTCTTTCGTTTTCTGTTTTTTAATTTGAAACGGATTTGGAATGGACGGAAGATACCCTGGTTCCTTAGTTACAGCAAATTCCTTTTTCACTGCCTTAGTAGAATGCTTTAACACTTAGCTAAGTGTTGCTAGCATGATTTATTATGTTTCTAGCATGTTGCCAGCCTATTTAACACTTTTTGACACTTTTTAATTTGTTCCTAGGAGTCCATAACATTGTTAACCTTGTCACTTCCTGTTACCAGCAGGTGGCGCTATGACTATTACTGAATTTGGTCATAGGTGTTTGTTCAGAGCAGAACACCTATCACACGTGTGCAGTTTGGGGAAGATCGGACATTGCTTGCCTCAGTTACAGCAACTTTCTTTTTCACTACATTATTAGCATGCTTTGACACTTAGCTAATGTTGCTAGCATGTATTAGTATGTCTCTAGCATGTTGCCAGCCTATTTAACACTTTTTGACACTTTTTAATTTGTTCCTAGGAGTCCATAACATTGTTAACCTTGTCACTTCCTGTTACCAGCAGGTGGCACTATGACTATAACTGAATATGGTCATGGTTGTTTGCTCAGGACAGAACACCTATCACACGTGTGAAGTTTGGGGAAGATCGGACATTGCTTGCCTAAGTTACAGCAAATTCCTTTTTCACTGCCTTAGTAGAATGCTTCAACACTTAGCTAAGTGTTGCTAGCATGATTTATTATGTTTCTAGCATGTTGCCAGCCTATTTAACACTTTTTGACACTTTTTAATTTGTTCCTAGGGGTCCATAACATTGTTAACCTTGTCACTTCCTGTTACCAGAAGGTGGCGTTATGACTATTACTAAATTTGGTCATGGGTGTTTGTTCAGAGCAGAACACCTATCACACGTATGCAGTTTGGGGAAGATCGGACATTGCTTTCCTTAGTTACAGCAACTTTCTTTTTCACTACATTATTAGCATGCTTTAACACTTAGCTAATGTTGCTAGCATGTATTAATATGTATCTAGTAAGTTGCCAGCCTATTTAACACTTGTTTACATTTTTAAATTTGTTCTTAGAAGTCCATAACAGTGTTAACCTTGTCACTTCCTGTTACAAGCAGGTGGCGCTATGACTATAACTGAATTTTTTCATGGGTTTTTGTTCAGGACAGAACACCTATTACACGTATGAAGTTTGGGGAAGATCGGACATTGCTTGCCTTAGTTAAAGCAAATTCCTTTTTCACTGCCTTAGTAGAATGCTTTAACACTTAGCTAAGTGTTGCTAGCATCTTTCGTTATGTTTCTAGCATGCTGCCAGCCTATAGAGCTTGGCAGCGTGACGTAACGCCTCTAGCGTCGCGGTGGCTTATGGGTAGCGCCGCCATATTGTGAGGCCGTCGCCGTTCCGCAAATCTGTCAGGCCAGGGGTCCGCTAATATATAAATTATATATTTTTCCATTAATTTTTAAGTTATGGGGCGAACATGCTGTGTAGTCGGTTGCAGTGTCCGTTCACACGACCGACAAGGTACAAAATTAGACAACGCATTGTCTTTCTTTAGCTTTCCTGTCTGGAGGAAGAATCAAGGAAGCTATGTGTCGGATGTTACAAAAAGACGCCGGCTGTCGTGGATTTCAGCCGTAAGACGAAAAGACATCAACTTTTCAAGCATCCCAAGATCGTTAAAAGTGTGTTCCAGACATTTTTATTCAGGTGAGTGTCAAAGAATTAGAGACACTTCTAAATATCTTGCAGAAAAATAGATCTTATTCTTTAATCTGAGCATTGAGTGGTAATGGAAGACACTTTTTATCCAACATGGTATTATAATTTCTATGAGAAATATAAACAATGTTTAGGTGAAATGTAGTAAATGAAAAGTCCAGAATAACTACCAGGCACTTATATAGCTGTGAAACTACTTTAACATAAGATATTTTAAAAACACATAATGGTGTGTATATACCACCACCTTTACACAGTTAAAATAAATGAATATGACATTTTTTACAGGGCTGACATTTAGGACAACACATGTTTGTGTTTTTTAAGACATTCCTATTTTAATTTCATATTATGATTTTGTTAAATAAGGTGTGATTGATTTAATATGCATCTTAAAAATGTTTTTTCTATGTTGTTTAAAAAGTTGTTTCACTGCAGTAGTTTTTTTTTTGTGTATTTATTTATTTATTGATGTCTTGTTTTCTTAAAGGGAAACCATCTTATGAAATGGATGAGTCAAATCCTGACTGGGCTCCAACACTGCACCTGGGACACTCTGAAGTGCGTGCTACCGAGTCAGACCGGTATTCTCGTCGATTACAACAAGAACAAATGACCGTGCCAATAGCAGGAGACGACGGTGAATCCCAAATGCAGAGAGAAACCACTGCAGAACCGGTGGGATCAGCACATGAAAAGGAAGGTGGTGACCAGGCAGAGGCAGAAGTGGCAGCAGATGCTGCAGGTGGTGACCAGGCAGAGGTGGGAGCTGTAGAAGATGAGTGTGGAGAATGGGCAGATGTGGAAGCCGCAGAGGATGAGGGTGAGGAAGGTGGAAACCAGGCAGAAGTTGACATGCCAGTTAAGAGACAAAGAAGAGAATGTCAGTTCTGTGAGCGCAACAGTGCAGAAGTTAACCATCTGTTGCAGGAGAACAGGGAGCTTAGGTGTGAGCTGAACAAGAGAAAGATGGATGAGGGACTTCTTAAAGGGTGACACAAATAAGGTCAGGTACTACACAGGAATTCCATGCTTTGCAATTTTATTGTCTTTGTTCACCACTGTTAAGGCTTTCCTGCCAGTTACCAAAAAGTTGTCATCCTTTCAAATGCTTTTGTTGACACTCATACGTCTGAGGCTTGATCTTCCTGTACAGCACCTTGCCCATCTCTTCCATGTGTCACGTAATACTCTTTCTACTGCCTTTACTGACACCATAGATGTTTTAAATGCACGGCTTAATCCATTGGTGTGCTGGCCAGAGAGGCATTGCTTACAAGCTACAATGCCGCATCAATTTTTGGAAGCTTTTGGGAAACGTGTTGCTATTATAGTCGACTGCTTTGAAATACGCACAGAAAGGCCATCAAATCTAAAGGCACGGGCACAGGCCTTTTCTCATTACAAAGGTACACACACCATGAAATACCTCATTGGTATTACACCACAAGGTGCCATATCATTTATTTCCAAGGGATGGGGTGGGCGTGCCTCTGACAAGCACATAACTGAGAACTGTGGCCTTCTCAACAAACTGTTACCTGGTGACTTAGTGCTAGCTGATCGGGGCTTTGATATCAAGGATAGTGTGGGGATGATGTGTGCAGAGGTCAAAGTTCCTGCGTTCACTAAAGGAAGATGTCAACTTGACGCTAAGGATGTGGAAAATACACGTGCAATAGCACACCTGAGGATTCACGTTGAAAGGGTGATTGGCAGTTTGCGCAACAAGTACACAATGTTACATAAGAGAATACCAATTAGTTTGTTACTGCCATGTGAGGGGGAGGAGATGACACTTCTTGACAAGATAGTGAATGTTTGCTGTATACTTCTTAACATGTGTCCCAGTGTGGTTGCGAAACCAGATGAAAATGAAAGATGTGCATGTTAAAACGGTTTCATTGTAATGTTGTAAATATGTATATTACTGTTGTAGACATATATTCATTTTGATGACATGTTTGTATACTTAAATAGTTCTATTGAAAACAGATGACACAATAAGAATTTCTAGAAAAAATTTGCATGTTAAAAGTGTTTAATTCTAATGTTGTAAATATGTACAGTATTGTTCAAAATAATAGCAGTACAATGTGACTAACCAGAATAATCAAGGTTTTTCGTATATTTTTTTATTGCTACGTGGCAAACAAGTTACCAGTAGGTTCAGTAGATTCTCAGAAAACAAATGAGACCCAGCATTCATGATATGCACGCTCTTAAGGCTGTGCAATTGGGCAATTAGTTGAATTAGTTGAAAGGGGTGTGTTCAAAAAAATAGCAGTGTGGCATTCAATCACTGAGGTCATCAATTTTGTGAAGAAACAGGTGTGAATCAGGTGGCCCCTATTTAAGGATGAAGCCAACACTTGTTGAACATGCATTTGAAAGCTGAGGAAAATGGGTCGTTCAAGACATTGTTCAGAAGAACAGTGTACTTTGATTAAAAAGTTGATTAGAGAGGGGAAAACCTATAAAGAGGTGCAAAAAATGATAGGCTGTTCAGCTAAAATGATCTCCAATGCCTTAAAATGGAGAGCAAAACCAGAGAGACGTGGAAGAAAACGGAAGACAACCATCAAAATGGATAGAAGAATAACCAGAATGGCAAAGGCTCAGCCAATGATCACCTCCAGGATGATCAAAGACAGTCTGGAGTTACCTGTAAGTACTGTGACAGTTAGAAGACGTCTGTGTGAAGCTAATCTATTTTCAAGAATCCCCCGCAAAGTCCCTCTGTTAAAAAAAGGCATGTGCAGAAGAGGTTACAATTTGCCAAAGAACACATCAACTGGCCTAAAGAGAAATGGAGGAACATTTTGTGGACTGATGAGAGTAAAATTGTTCTTTTTGGGTCCAAGGGCCACAGGCAGTTTGTGAGACGACCCCCAAACTCTGAATTCAAGCCACAGTACACAGTGAAGACAGTGAAGCATGGAGGTGCAAGCATCATGATATGGGCATGTTTCTCCTACTATGGTGTTGGGCCTATTTATCGCATACCACGGATCATGGATCAGTTTGCATATGTTAAAATACTTGAAGAGGTCATGTTGCCCTATGCTGAAGAGGACATGCCCTTGAAATGGTTGTTTCAACAAGACAATGACCCAAAACACACTAGTAAACGGGCAAAGTCTTGGTTCCAAACCAACAAAATTAATGTTATGGAGTGGCCAGCCCAATCTCCAGACCTTAATCCAATTGAGAACTTGTGGGGTGATATCAAAAATGCTGTTTCTGAAGCAAAACCAAGAAATGTGAATGAATTGTGGAATGTTGTTAAAGAATCATGGAGTGGAATAACAGCTGAGAGGTGCCACAAGTTGGTTGACTCCATGCCACACAGATGTCAAGCAGTTTTAAAAAACTGTGGTCATACAACTAAATATTAGTTTAGTGATTCACAGGATTGCTAAATCCCAGAAAAAAAAATGTTTGTACAAAATAGTTTTGAGTTTGTACAGTCAAAGGTAGACACTGCTATTTTTTTGAACACACCCCTTTCAACTAATTGCCCAATTGCACAGCCTTAAGAGCGTGCATATCATGAATGCTGGGTCTTGTTTGTTTTCTGACAATCTACTGAACCTACTGGTAACTTGTTTGCCACGTAGCAATAAAAAATATACTAAAAACCTTGATTATTCTGGTTAGTCACATTGTACTGCTATTATTTTGAACAATACTGTATATTACTGTTGTAGACATATATTAGTTTTGATGACGTGTATACTTAAATTCTACTATTAAAAAAAGATGACGCAATATGAATTTTAGAAATAAACTGGTTTAATAAAAATGAAATTTGCAAGTACAAAAACAACTTGAATTTTTTCAGCAATAAATGTAAACATCTTCAGAAACTGCAAATATATATCTATTATATAAAGTGCAATCATGTTGAGATCAAACTTATATCATATACAGTGCAATCATGTTGAGAACAAACTTCATATCTCGTATACAGTGCAATCATGTTGAGAACAAACTTCATATATATCTTGTATACAGTGCAATCATGTTGAGAACAAACTGATTAATTTTTCCAGCGATAAATGTAAACATGTCTGTAAACATCTTCAGAATTGGCAAATATATATATATATATCTATTATATAGTGCAATCATGTTGAGAACAAACTTAACACATATCTCGTATACAGTGCAATCATGTTGAGAACAAACTTAATACATATCTCGTATACAGTGCAATCATGTTGAGAACAAACTGATTAATTTTTCCAGCGATAAATGTAAACATGTCTGTAAACATCTTCAGAATTGGCAAATATATATATATATATCTATTATATAGTGCAATCATGTTGAGAACAAACTTAACACATATCTCGTATACAGTGCAATCATGTTGAGAACAAACTTAATACATATCTCGTATACAGTGCAATCATGTTGAGAACAAACTTAATACATATCTCGTATACAGTGCAATCATGTTGAGAACAAACTGATTAATTTTTCCAGCGATAAATGTAAACATGTCTCTGTAAACATCTTCAGAAACGGCAAATATATATATATATATTATATAGTGCAATCATGTTGAGAACAAATTTCATATATAAATATATACAGTGTAAAACCCAGACTACATTGGCTGTGCAAGTGAGCCTATAGTACCTTTGGTGTATTCTTTGAGTAATATTTTGCTATAAGCTCTGGAAGGCAAACTTTCTCAAAGAATTTGTGTGCTTTCTGTAGACGTAGATCCCAGAATTCCTGGTCCGGAAAGACCCGTACGACTACAAAGTCCTTCAGAGTCCAAACAGCAAGGTCACAGTGGTTGGATCCAGTGACAAAGATTTGCGTCTGCATCTGTGTGTAATAACTGTGTGTTTTCTTAAGCTGAAGCTTTTCATAGGACAACTCAAGACAGAAGTTTTTGTCCTTTGTTTCTAAGGCCTGTTGGATGGTGCTTGATCTATATTTGAAGGGACACTTAACTTCAAGGCAGCCTTTCCCACAGCAATCGCACATTGTAAGTCCATCAGGAGAGGCTCCAACTTCAGGAAACCTGGGGTTAATTATAAAACCACACTTTTCGACTTTTAGGTTAGTGTGATGTGGGGCTCTGGTGTGAAGGTAGGTCTTTTGAGCATCCATCTCATGCTCTATACCCCATCTGGTTTGTACAGTTGACACTGTGTGTTGTGGGTTGCACACCTTTTTAATAACAGTCAGGGCTGGCTTTTCTATACTGGTGGCAAAGACTGCATGCATGTTTGAGGCAGTAATTCTTCCAGTCCGACTTGCATACCAAGCAGAAGATTGATGCTGTTGTCTTGTGCACATCTCAATAGATGATGCCTGCTCATCAGTCACATTTGCAGCATCTCTGTATTTCTCACAATTTAGATGAAGAGCTGAAAGGGAATTTGAATCTATTATTTTATCACACAGAGATGTGGCAAGGCATTCGGGCACTGCAGAGGGCTGTACGGTGTCTGTGTACATTGTGTAATACTTATTCATCCCTGACAAACCAACAGCCTTGCTATGCTGCAGCAGTGTGTCAAGCAGGGTTGACAATTCATCAAGTTTAGCTTGGGGAATTTTTCTTTTTTTGGCACGACTCCTTATGCCTGGCGCAGTGGAGGGTGCAGTTATGCGCTGGTCAAGCATTTTTGTTTGCCTAGCAGATGAGGTGTAGTCAATTTTGTATCCCACTTCAGCTGTAATCTTGCTCAAATTGCTGGGCAAAACCCAGTATGCCGGTACATCTGTGACAGTTTTTTTCCCACGAATCCGAAAAGTAGCCTCAACTTTAAATAACAGAGCCCCTACATGGGTACATGTCTCCGCTACTCCTGCCATACACGTGCAGTGTGCACACTCCACCTTCCCACTGTTGCTGATGATCACCCATGGCTTTAAAGGTGGTTCATTCAGTCGCTGAGAGTGCATGACCTTAACAGAGACAAAAAAAGTTAATACTGTAATGAATATTGTAATGTTTATGTATTTTCTACGTAAACCTTCTATGTTTGCTTTTGCAACTGTGTGTGTGTGAGATAGAAAGAATAGAGGATTTTATTGCTGTTTATTTTCATGTATGTCTTTAGTTATATATATATTTTTTTTTATTGTATATATTGTATAGGGTTATTAATGCTTTGGCAATGTAAATATTTATTTCGCCATGTCAATAAAGCTATTTGAGAGAGAGAGAGAGAGAGAGAGAGAGAGAGAGAGAGAGAGAGAGACTGACTGAACCCTGTGTTTGTGTGTATGCGCATGTACAAGCAGCAGCCGCTAGCTCCTTCAAACTTCGCTAACGTTACACTTTGTCTGTTGTTTAAGGCTATATTTATTAATTTTTATCGTTATACAAGTTTGCGCTGTACAAATGACACATAAACTACATTGTACGCAAAAAAAAAAAAAAAAAAACACTGTAATAGAAAAATGCTCAAAGAAAGCTGGTAACTTACCTTCGTTCGGACGACAGTGTTTTCACCGCTGACAGGCTTAAAACTCTCCAGGTCATGTACCCAACCATTAGTAAACTGAACGTGGGCTTCCAGAGACTTATAGTTACGAAATTGCTCAGCAGTATAAGCACTGACACCACAAACAAAATATGTAAAAATATGAGGAAACGTGATGGGAGGTAAGGCGTCAGGGTCGCGGATCCACTGGTCTGTTGGGACTTCATAAGGATCGACATTTCCAATAAAGTTGATTTTTTCAATATAGCGCTTCTTGGTGTCCGGTAGGAGTTTGTCTCTGTACAATCCACCTTGTTTTAAACTAGTTTTAAGCATTCTTATATATACTTACATTGTGTACTGCGCTATTGTGTATGGTTTCTTTGGTTACCGGCTTGTGTGGTGGCCTCACAGTATGGCGGCGCCCTATTGTTTACATCCCAGAATGCACTGCGCAGTGACGTCGGTTGCCAAGCTCTATTTAACACTTATTGACACTTTTTAATTTGTTCTTAGAAGTCCATAACAGTGTTAACCTTGTCACTTCCTGTTACCAGCAGGTGGCGCTATGACTATAACTGAATTTGGTCATGGGTGTTTGTTCAGAACAGAAAACCTATCACACGTGTGAAGTTTGGGGAAGATCGGACATTGCTTGCCTGAGTTACAGCAACTTCCTTTTTCAGAACATTATTAGCATGCTTTAGCACTAAGCTAAGTGTTGCTAGCATGTATTAGTATGTATCTAGTATGTTGCCAACCTATTTAACACTTGTTTACACTTTTTAAAATGTTCCTAGGAGTCTGAAAAAGTGTTAACCATGTCACTTCCTGTTACCAGCAGGTGGCGCTATGACTATAACTGAATTTTTTCATGGGTTTTTGTTCAGGACAGAACACCTATCACACGTATGAAGTTTGGGGAAGATCGGACATTGCTTGCCTTAGTTACAGCAAATTCCTTTTTCACTGCCTTAGTAGAATGCTTCAACACTTAGCTAAGTGTTGCTAGCATGATTTATTATGTTTCTAGCATGTTGCCAGCCTATTTAACACTTTTTGACACTTTTTAATTTGTTCCTAGGGATCCATAACATTGTTAACCTTGTCACTTCCTGTTACCAGAAGGTGGCGTTATGACTATTACTAAATTTGGTCATGGGTGTTTGTTCAGAGCAGAACACCTATCACACGTATGCAGTTTGGGGAAGATCGGACATTGCTTGCCTTAGTTACAGCAACTTTCTTTTTCACTACATTATTAGCATGCTTTAACACTTAGCTAATGTTGCTAGCATGTATTAATATGTATCTAGTATGTTGCCAGCCTATTTAACACTTGTTTACACTTTTAAATTTGTTCTTAGAAGTCCATAACAGTGTTAACCTTGTCACTTCCTGTTACAAGCAGGTGGCGCTATGACTATAACTGAATTTTTTCATGGGTTTTTGTTCAGGACAGAACACCTATTACACGTATGAAGTTTGGGGAAGATCGGACATTGCTTGCCTCAGTTAAAGCAAATTCCTTTTTCACTGCCTTAGTAGAATGCTTTAACACTTAGCTAAGTGTTGCTAGCATCTTTCGTTATGTTTCTAGCATGCTGCCAGCCTATTTAACACTTATTGACACTTTTTAATTTGTTCTTAGAAGTCCATAACAGTGTTAACCTTGTCACTTCCTGTTACCAACAGGTGGCGCTATGACTATAACTGAATTTGGTCATGGGTGTTTGTTCAGAACAGAAAACCTATCACACGTGTGAAGTTTGGGGAAGATCGGACATTGCTTGCCTGAGTTACAGCATCTTCCTTTTTCACAACATTATTATCATGCTTTAGCACTAAGCTAAGTGTTGCTAGCATGTATTAGTATGTATCTAGTATGTTGCCAGCCTATTTAACAATTGTTTACACTTTTTAAAATGTTCCTAGGAGTCTGAAAAAGTGTTAACCATGTCACTTCCTGTTACCAGCAGGTGGCGCTATGACTATAACTGAATTTTTTCATGGGTTTTTGTTCAGGACAGAACACCTATCACACGTATGAAGTTTGGGGAAGATCGGACATTGCTTGCCTTAGTTACAGAAAATTCCTTTTTCACTGCCTTAGTTGAATGTTTTAACACTTAGCTAAGTGTTGCTAGCATAATTTATTATGTTTTTAGCATGTTGCCAGCCTATTTAACACTTTTGACACTTTTTAATTTGTTCCTAGGAGTCCATAACATTGTTAACCTTTTCACTTCCTGTTACCAGCAGGTGTCGCTATGACTATTACTGAATTTGGTCATGGGTATTTTTTCAGAGCAGAACACCTATCACACGTGTGCAGTTTGGGGAAGATCGGACATTGCTTGCCTAAGTTACAGCAAATTCCTTTTTCACTGCCTTAGTAGAATGCTTCAACACTTAGCTAAGTGTTGCTAGCATCTTTCGTTATGTTTCTAGCATGCTGCTAGCCTAATTAACACTTATTGACACTTTTAATTTGTTCTTAGAAGTCCATAACATTGTTAACCTTGTCACTTCCTGTTACCAGCAGGTGGCGCTATGACTATAATTGAATTTGGTCATGGTTGTTTGTTCAGGACAGAACACCTATCACACGTTTGAAGTTTGGGGAAGATCGGACATTGCTTGCCTTTTTTACAGCAACTTTCTTTTTCACTACATTATTAGCATGCTTTAGCACTAAGCTAAGTGTTGCTAGCATGTGTTAGTATGTATCTAGTATGTTGCCAGCCTATTTAACACTTGTTTACACTTTTTAATATGTTCCTAAGAGTCCATAACAGTGTTAACCTTGTCACTTCCTGTTACCAGCAGGTGGCGCTATGTTCATAACTGAATTTGATCAGGGGTGTTTGTTCAGGACAGAACACCTATCACATGTGTGAAGTTTGGGGAAGATAATTGCATGCCTGAGTTACAGCAAATTCCTGTTTCACGGCGAAACATCAAAATTTGTCAGGCCGCCAGGGACACACCCCTTGATGAAACTCAAAACCTTCACAATTTAACATCACAAAGGTCTTATGATGACCCTCACCAAATTTTAAGATAATCCGATTAAAACTGTAGGAGGAGTTCGTCAAAGTACGAGGCATGGAAATGGAAAAAACTGCACAAAAATCATACAGGAAATTCAAAATAACTTACTTCCTGTTGGGTTTTGGATTTTGTACCAAAATACTTTTTTGTAGGTAATGGTGTCTTACATGTGTGTACCAATTTTCATGAATGTACGTGAAACACAGCTCGAGGCGCACCTATATCAGATGTAAATTTTCGCCAGTCCTGATGCGTGTGCAAAGTTTCGTGAGTTTTGGAGCATGTTTAGGCCCTCAAAAATGCACTTCATGACGGAGAAGAAGAAGAAGAAGAAGAAACGGAGCAATTCCAATAGGGTCCTCACACTGCAGTGCTCGGGCCCTAATTAAAGCTGCAAGCAGCGATGAACGGGCCCTCGCACCCGAGCTCACCGGCAGCGAGTTGCTTTAGTTAATAGGTGAACGCTGAGAAATATGCATTTAAACTCATAAATATAAGTGGAATATATCAAAGTTTATTCCATATATGTGCCAATCTTCCTGATGCCAGCAGGTGGTGCTATCATTATAATGGATATATTGGCCTTCAGATTTGTTCAAGGCAGGACTCTTATCAAACGTGAAGTTTGGGGAAGATCGAACAAATTATGCCTGAGTTACAATAACTTCTCTTGCTGTGGCGAGACATCAAATTTTGTCATGGCGCCATGGACATGCCCTTTAACAAAAACTCAAGATCTCCACAAGTTAACATTGCACAGGCCTTTAGATTAGACTGACCTCAAAAAATACATTCACGTCAAAAAAATTCTAGGGAGTAGTTTGTCACAGCGTAAAACATGTCACTTCCTGTTGCCAGCAGATTGCGTTATGACTATAACTGAATATGGCCATGTAGATCTGTTAAGGGCAGAAGTCTTATCTAATATGTGAAGTTTGGGGCAGATTGGACCTTGTATGTCTGAGTTACAGCAACATCCTATTTTATGGCGAAACATCGAAATTTTGTCAGGCCGCCATGGACACGCCCTTCAACGAAACCTCAAGATCTTCGCAATTTAAGATCGCAAAGGGCTTTTGATTACACTGACCAAGTTTGGTGTTGATCTGAATAAATCTTTAGGAGGAGTTCGTAAAAATACAACCCCTGAAAATCTTATACACCAATTTTGCAGAGAAAATTCTAAATAACCGACTTCCTGTTGGGATTCAGATTTCGTACCAAGAGACTTTTTTGTAGATATTGGGGTGTTACATGTGTGTACCGATTTTCGTACATGTACGTGGAACATAGCTCGAGGCACACTCCATTGAATGTGTATAGGTGGCGCTATTGAGCCATTTTGCCACACTCATTTGGAATATTGGCCTTCAGATGTGTTCAGGCCAGGACTCTTATCACACATGTGAAGTTTGGGGAAGATCAGCCATTTTATGCCTGAGTTATAACATCTTTTATTCCCATGGCGAGATATCGAACTTCCTCGCGGCGCCATGAACAAGGCTTTAAAAGGAAAACTCAAGATCTTCACAACTGAACATCGCACAGGCCTTTAGATTAGACTGACCACAAAAAAGACATTGATGTCATAAAATTTCTAGGAGTAGTTTGTCGCAGTGTAAAATATGTCACTTCCTGTTGCCAATAGGTGGCGCTATGACTATAACTGAATATGGTCGTGTCAAACTGTTCAAGACAGGAGTCTCATCAAACATGTGAAGTTTGGGGCAGATTGGTCATTGTATGTCTGAGTTATAGCAACTTCCTGTTTCATGGCGAATCATCGAAATTCGCCAGGCCACCACACACAGGCCCTTCAACGTAAACCCAAAAGCTTAGCAATTTAACATCGCAAAGGCCTTTAGATTAGGCATACCACATTTGCTGTTGATCTGAATTAATCTCTAGGAGGAGTTCGTTAAAATACAACGCATGGAAATGACAAAAATGACACAAAATTTGCTCATAATATTAGAAATAACCGACTTCCTGTTGGGTTTTGGATTTTGCTCCAAGAGACTTTTTTGTAGGTATTAGAGAGTTACATGTGTATACCGATTTTCATACATGTACATGAAACGTAGCTCGAGGCGCACACCGTTGAAAGTGTATAGGTGGCGCTGTTGAGCCATTTTGCCACACCCACTTCTGAAACCCATATCAGACGTACATTTTCGCCAGTTCTGAGGTGTGTGCAAAGTTTCATGACTTTGAGCATGTTTAGGCCCTCAAAAATGCGATTTATCTTGGAGAAGAATAATAATAATAATTAAAGCTGCAAGCAGCGATGAACGGGCCCTCGCACCCGTGCTCACCGGCAGCGAGTGGCTTTAGTTAATAGGTGAACGGTGAGAAATATGCGTTTAAACATAAATATAAGTAGAATATATCAATGTTTATTCCATATATGTGCCAATCTTCCTGTTGCCAGCAGGTGGCGCTATCATTATAATGGAATATTGGCCTTCAGATGTGTTCAGGGCAGGACTTTTATCGAACATGTGAGGTTTGGGGAGGATTGGACATTTTATGCCTGAGTTACAACAATGGCGATACAATTCCCATGGCGAGATATCGAACTTCGTCGCGGCGCCATGAACAAGCCTTTTAACGAAAACTCAAGATCTTCACAACTGAACATCGCACAGGCCTTTAGATTAGACTGACCACAAAAAAGACATTGATGTCATAAAATTTCTAGGAGTAGTTCGTCGCAGCGTAAAATATGTCACTTCCTGTTGCCAATAGGTGGCGCTATGACTATAACTGAATATGGGCATGTCAATCTGTTCAGGTTCGGAGTCTCATCAAACATGTGAAGTTTGGGGCAGATTGGACATTGTATGTGTGAGTTATAGCAACTTCATTTTTCATGGCGAATCATCGAAATTCGCCAGGCCGCCACGGACACGCCCTTCAATGAAAACTCAAGATCTTCGCAATTTAACATCGCAAAGGCCTTTAGATTAGGCATACCAAATTTGGTGTTGATTTGAAGAACTCTCTAGGAGGAGTTCGTTAAAATACAACACATGGAAATGACCAAAATTACACAAAATATGCTCATAATATTAAAAATAACCGACTTCCTGTTGGGTTTAGAATTTCGCTCCAAGAGTCTTTTTTGTAGGTATTGGTGTGTTACATATGTGTGCCAATTTACGTGCATGTACGTGAAACATAGCTGGAAGGCTGTTGATTTTCTTGGTATAGGTGGCGCTGTCGAGCCATTTTGCCACACCCTCTTCTGAATCCTATATCAGACGAAAATTTTCACCAGGTTTGACGCATGTGCAAAGTTTCATGACTTTTTGAGCATGTTAAAGCCCTCAAAAATGCGATTCATTCGGGAGAAGAAGAAGAAGAAGAAGAAGAAGAAGAAGAAGAAGAAGAAGAAAAAACAAAGCAGATACAAGAGGGTCCTCGCACCTCGGTGCTCGGGCCCTAATTAAAGCTGCAAGCAGCGATGAACGGGCCCTCGCACCCGGGCTCACCGGCAGTGAGTGGCTTTAGTTAATAGGTGAACGGTGAGAAATATGCGTTTAAACATAAATATAAGTAGAATATATCAATGTTTATTCCATATATGTGCCAATCTACCTGTTGCCAGCAGGTGGCGCTATCATTATAATGGAATATTGGCCTCCAGATGTGTTCAGGGCAGGACTTTTATCGAACATGTGAGGTTTGGGGAGGACTGGACATTTTATGCCTGAGTTACAACAACTTCCTTTACTGTGGCGGGACAACAAATTTTGTCATGGCGCCATGGACACGCCCTTTAAAAAAAAAAAAACAAGATCTCCATAATTTAGCATTGCACATGCCATTAGATTAGACTGACCACAAAAAAAAAACATTAATGTCATACTATTTCTAGGAGTAGTTTGTAAAACATGACACTTCCTGTTGCCAGCAGGTGGCGCTATGACTATAACTGAATATGGGCATGTAGATCTGTTAAGGGCAGAAGTCTTATCTAACATGTCAAGGTTGGGGCAGATTGGACATTGTAAGCCTGAGTTACAGCAACTTCCTTTTTCATGGCGAAACATCGAAATTTGTCAGGCCACCATGGACACGCCCTTTAACGAAACCTCAAGATCTTCGCAATTTAACATCTTAAAGGCCTTTAGATTTAACTGACCAAGTTTGCTGTTGATCTGAATAAATCTCTAGGAGGAGTTCTTTAAAGTACAACCCCTGAAAATGGCAAAAACAGCGCCAATTTTGCAGAGAAAATTCTAAACAACCGACTTCCTGTTGGGATTCGGATTTCGTACCAAGAGACTTTTTTGTAGGTATTGGAGTGTTACATATGTGTACCGATTTTTGTACATGTACGTGAAACATAGCTCGAGGCGCACTCCGTTGAAAGTGTATAGGTGGCGCTATCGAGCCTTTTTGCCACAGTCGATGGAATATTGGCCTTCAGATGTGTTCAGGCCAGGACTCTTATCACACATATGAAGTTTGGGGAAGATCTGACATTTTATGCCTGAGTTATAACATCTTTTATTATTATGGCGAGACATCGAACTTTGTCAAGGCGTCATGGACACGCCCTTTAACGAAAACTCAAGATCTTCACAATTTAGCATCGCACACGCCTTTAGATTAGACTTACCACAAAAAAAGACATTGATGTCAAAAATTTCTAGTACTAGTTTGTCGCAGCGTAAAATATGTCACTTCCTGTTGCCAATAGGTGGCGCTATGACTATAACTGAATACGGACATGTCAATCTGTTCAGGTCAGGAGTCTTATCCAACATGTGAAGTTTGGGGCATATTGGACATTATATGTCTGAGTTACAGCAACTTCATTTTTCATGGCGAATCAACCAAATTCGCCAGGCCGCCACGGACACGCCCATTCACGAAAACTCAAAATCTTTGCAATTTAACATCGCAAAGGCCTTTAGATTAGGCATACCAAATTTGGTGTTGATCTGAATAAATCTCTAGGAGGAGTTCGTTAAAATACAACGCATGGAAATGACAAAAATGACACAAAATTTGATCATAAAATTAAAAATAACCGACTTCCTGTTGGGTTTTGAATTTTGCTCCAAGAGTCTTTTTTGTAGATATTGGTGTGTTACATGTGTGTACCCATTTTTATACATGTACGTAAAACGTAGCTCGGGGCGCACACCGCTGAACGTGTATAGGTGGCGCTGTCGAGCCATTTTGCCACACACACTCCTGAAACCCATATCAGACGTAAATTTTCGCCAGTTCAGAGGTGTGTGCAAAGTTTTGTGACTTTTTGAGTATATTTAGGCCTTCAAAAAGGCGATTCATTTTGGAGAAGAAGTATAATAATAATAATAAATATAGCTGCAAGCAGCGATGGCGGGCTCAAGCCACCAATGCCATCGCCACCCCAGTGGCTTTATTTAATCATTTATGAGTGCTATACAATAGTCCAGGAAAGCTGGAAGAGAAAAACTCCTTATATTCATGTGTGCAGAATTATTAGGCATGTTTTCTTTTACAGATGAAATGCGCTAAAAAAGAGTTTTAACTCAAACTGTTTTAACTCAAAGTCGAAAATTATGGAATACCCATGAGAAATATCAAACACAAATGCAATACAGAAATGGATAAGTTAAGACTTGACCATTGTACAAAAATGCTGACTGGGTCATGAGGTCAGAAAAGAAGAAAAAAAACAGGTCAAGAAGAACTGACAAAAATAATTGCAAAATAATTAGGAATTAATGTGAAGATTAATTTTTAGTCAATTCTGCAAGACAGACTTTCAGGAAAGGAGGTGGAATAAAAATGAGCTCCTAAATCTTAATCCCGGATTCAGGAAAATATATTCCTCAAACCATCGGACAAGAGGAGGTGGTGCTGGTCCTTCACGAGTCACTCTAATCTGTTCATAAAGCCTATATATAAAGTCTTAATATATAGTATTTCACAATACTTCATGGTATTCTAATTAAATCATTTTTTGGAATCTTAGATCTCTCAGAACCTGACACATTGTAATTCTGAGACTCCAGGAAAGTGGCAGTTCTGTAAAATGTTGGCGCTGGAGACTAAATGCTCCCTGATAGTTTCACACCTAATTCACTTAACACACACACACACACACACACACACACACACACACACACACACACACAGACAGACAGTGACAGAGGGACAGAGTGACATCAGATGTATAATAGTTTTTTAATTTTCTATCATCCATATAGTGTTGTATAGTCATGAAACTAAGCATATTTCCTCAGAATGACTTGTCTTCTATGTGTACATTTTTTTGAAGTGTTTAGAAGCTGCACTTAAAAAAAATAAAAGACATTTACTGGTTACTTTTTTACTGTTATTTCAAAAAATCACCACGACAAAACCATTCAAGCTATTCAAAATTCATCCACACCCGTTCTGTAAGATACATTCTTTAAACAGTGGTAAAAGAGGATGTGGTGCTGATCCTTCAAGAGTCACTCAAAACGTATCTGTCCATAAAGCCTATAAAGAATTATTCTTAATATACGGTTCACAATACTTCAGCTTGTTATTCTAATTAAGTGAGGGTCATTGTATCAGTAAAATACATAAAATTCATATTATTTTTCTTCGAAAGATTTCTATAAATGATTTAAATCATACTTGTTTCTACAATAATTATTTAAAAGTGATCCTATAGCTCCATCTGGTGGCCATTATTGGTACTAAGAATTGCCAGTTTGATTTATGTTATGATAGTTTTAATTTTATGCTGGCTCTTGAAAATGATAAAGCTATGAAACTTACTGTGCTTCCTTCAAATGATGACTTCTACGTACATAAAAAATTATGAAGAGTTGGAATTAAAAAATTTAAATATATAGTAAAATAACTATTGTATTTTTTATGTTACTTTAATAAATCTCTATGGCCACACCATTTAAGGTATTCTAAACCCATTCGCAATTTAACATCTTCAGTATATTGGCTTCTTGTTAAAAAAGTTTGGTGTGGACTACTTGTGTCTTCTTGGAGGAGTATGAATTCATTTACAGGCTGATTTTATCATAAATCCACAATAACATTTCTGAGTTCTGTATCAATCTTTGTTGTTGTTTATTTTTATTTTTTTTATTTTTCATAGGAAGATAACTGACCCTTTACTCTCCTTTTTAATAAATGTGCTTATAAACCAAGAACAAGCTATTTATAGCTGTATTTATAAACTGCTTACTACTGACTATTAATATTGGGACAAGGCTTTATAAAGCATGAACTGACTATTTACTAATGAGTGCAGTTATTATAAAGTGTTATCAATGCATTTGCTAATGTTAACAAATTAGACATTATTTTACAGTGTTATCAAATCCCTTAAATGATTTGTAAGTGTTTTGTAATGATTTTATTGACCTACAAGCATTTGTGAAAGTTCTGCTTGCATTACAGCTTAGTCTTGATCTGTGAGCTGAACAGATTTACTGTTACATCCATGAGATTATGTAAATTCAAATAAATATCATGTCACAGGATGTCAGAGGTCAGTATCAAATTAATTTGAAATTATTATTTGCAGCACAAATAAGGTTTTTTTTAGGATTTTTAAAAATCCCTAAAACTGTCAGAAAAGGATAAGGCCCAAGATTTCTATGTGACTGGCTAAATTTATTTGTTTTTATAACTATAATGCATAAACTATGAAATTATACAAAATGTATAAAAAAGTTCAACAGTTATTCTTTTCCAATGTTTTTTATTTATTTAATTTTTTTTTTTTTTTTTTTTTTTTTTTGGATTTACATTTAAAAAAAAATTGCCTATGGCAATCATTCTAAACAGCTTGAATTAAACCTGGTAATATTTATTATAGACCACTGTAACTGTGTATAATCTAACAAACAAGTTTATTATAAAAATAAAAGTGTGTACACCAGATAAATTGGACGATAAAGAAATTGCTAACAATAGTATAATAGAGCATGTTTTAGGTTTTTAGGCGTTTAGATGCAGAAATGGACAAATCAAATGTAAAATAAAATGTAATTGATTTAATTAAATGTAGATTAAGTCTTGTTAGAGCAAAATAATAAATAAATACGTACACATTAAAAAAGCAGCCAAGATGAATGAGTTTATTTTTTTATATAGATTAAAATTGAAGACAGAAGCAGCTGGTCACTTAATATTAAAATCCAGTAGATCCACTTCAGATTTATTTCTCAACAGTTTATGTTCACGTGGCTGTTTTCGTTTATATTAGCCAAGCTATTATGTATTTTGAAATAATCTTGTCCGTGATGTGTTCGTTCTTACAACAAAAGACAGAATCCTGCAGCTCGAGAGATGTTATTCTGCCAGTCGCGCTTTCAAATAGTCTTGCGCACATAAACGGGTCACAAACACCTGTATTTAGCTCGTGTTGTGTTATAATGGGTGTATTGTGTGCATTTATGGCAATAATTTATTTTAAAAAGCTCTTAAACAAGAATAAATTCGTTTGTTTTGAACTTGTGACACTGTGCGCGCTGATCGGAGGCAGTGATTTCAGATAGGCAGCCGCAAGTATTTCATTTTCACACAAACAGTTCAAAAACATCTTAATTTAGCTCTTGGTGTGTTCTAATTGGTGAATTGTGTGATATCGCTGCAATACTTTATTTTTAATAGCTATAAAACAAGAATAAACTCGTTTTTTCTGAGCTCATCATTCCACACGCTCCTGCTCAGAGCGGTGATTCATCTCTTGTGTTTCTCACATATCACTGACCACACATCAATTATTAATGAGCCCTGACCTGATAATAATCATATATGTTGGTTTAGCTTGTCAGTGTGAATTAAATCCAAGTATTTATTTGTATTTTAACCGATTTAAAAGTGAAACCAAAAGAGAGTCTCCTCCCTTTTTTAGTCCGGGGATTGCACCTGTAGGGGCGCTATTTCTCTCAGACAATGGAAGTCTAAGCACACTCACTCAAACAGATGGACAGAGTGAGATGAGATGTCTGACAGTTTTTTAATTTTCTGTTATCCATACAGTGTTGTAAAGTCATGAAACTATGCATATTTACTCAGAATAACTTTTTTTCTGTATGAAAAAAGGTTTTGAAGTGTTTGGAATTTAAAAATGCAGTAAAATTAATAATTCCATTATTACTGTCATGTAAAAAAATCACCACAACAAAACCATCCAAGCTATCCAAAACCCATTCACAATTTAAGTTCCTCAATGTTTTTTCAACATGTAGACAAAGTTTGGTGTGTATAGTGTTACTCTCCTCTGAGCAGTATGCATTAATTCACAGCTAAATGTAAAAAACAATCCACATTCAAATCAAAATAGCCGACTTCCTGTTGATCGTAGCTGATGACTGTGAATTAGAAAGTTGTCCGTCTTGAAAAGAACAATTTATGTACCAAGTTTGGTGTCTGTAGCTGAAACTAACCCCCCCACTTTTGACAAAAGGTGGCGCTATAGAGTGCCTCCTTCACGCCCTTTTAAAAGCTTTTGCCATTGTCTAGCTATCAAGAATACTGATATGTGTTTTGAGTTTCATGTAAATCTGAGCTTGTTGTCTGCCTCAAACTCACCATAACAGAACATTCAAGTTTGACACATTGCCATGGCAACACTATATCAGATATCAATATCCCCACAACAGATTTATATCGGCTGTGTTTTAACATTATTCTGATGAAGTTTGAAGCAAATCGAGTAAAAGTAAGATGCTGAATTCAAAGCATTTTGAAAATGACACACTTCCTGCTGCCAGTTGATGGCGCTATAACTTTGACTCCTAATAGTCACATATATGCGATCGACATCATACAATGAATAATCTGATGAAGTTTTATTAAAATTAGGAAATGTATGTGGATGGTATTAGACACATCCTGTTTCTCAATTCTCGCCATAAATTCAACGCCTCGCTACGAGCAAACCGTTCGAGACATCAAAAATCCCCTGGCAATTTTTCATCCCCAATGTCTTGAGATCATGTTGACCGAGTTTGGTGACAATCGAGTAAAAAACCTATGACAAGTATATCAAATTCCAGAGCATGCGCTTTTTACATAACTCTAAATAGCTGACTTCCTGTTAGGCGGAGCCTATGACATGCAATACGCAAGTTGTTCAGCACAATGAGATCTATATATGTACTGAGTTTCATATTAATACGTGCAAGTATGTGTGAGCTATACATCAACATTAATGACTGTGTTCCAGGGGGCGCCGTAGAGCCCCTGTGCCACGCCCGGGTCCCAACCTCTGCAGGCTCCTAAAGGCCACAGATCCAAAGGTGTGTGCAAATTTTCAAGAGTTTTTGAGTATGTTAAGGACCCCAAAAGCCCCCAAAACTTTGACGACAAATATGAATACTAAACCCTAAATAGCCAACTTCCTGTTTGGCGGAGCCTATGACATGCAATGCGAAAGTTGTGTGGATTGATGAGATCTATATGTGTACCGAGTTTCATATGTCTACGAGCAAGTATGTATGATATATGGCCCTCAGTATTCCAGGGGGCGCTGTAGAGCCCCTGTGCCACGCCCGTGTATCAGTCTCTGTCCGGCCCTAATGGCCGCAGGTTCCAATGTGTGTGCCAATTTTCAAGACTTTTTAAGCATGTTAAGGGCCCTAAAAGCCCCCGAAACCTTGGAAAAAAATTAGAAGAATAAATAATAAATATAGCTGCAAGCAGCGATGGCGGGCTCAAGCCACCAGTGCCATCGCCACCCCAGTGGCATCAGGTAAACTGTGCCCAGCGGGCACATGCATTCACAATATCCCTCTGGCAGTGAGGTTTTAAAGGATATGGCAGTTAAAGGGTTAATCCGAATCATCTAGACTTTAAAATCACATTCACAGAACAATATATATATATATATATATATATATATATATATATATATATATATATATATATATATATATATATATATATATATAACTTTAGTAACACTTTACAATAAGATTCCATTCATAAACATTATGTTGACATGAACAATATTTATATAGCATTCATTCATGTCAGTTAATATTCCAAACTTAAACATTAAAACATTGTTTTATTGTGATTTTTTTCCAAGCACATTTTACCAATTCCAAACCATATCAATCTTAATAACTACCATTATTTTTTATTTAATCATTTATGAGTGCTATACAATAGTCCAGGAAAGCTGGAAGAGAAAAACAGGTCAAGAAGAACTGACAAAAAGAATTGCAAAATAATTAGGAAATAATGTGAAGATTAATTTTTTGTCAATTCTGCAAGACAGACTTTCAGGAAAGGAGGTGGAATAAAAATGAGCTCCTAAATCTTAATCCCAGATTCTGGAAGATATACTCCTCAAACCATCGAACAAGAGGAGGTGCTGCTGGTCCTTCACGAGTCACTCTAATCTGTTCATAAAGCCTATATATAAAGTCTTAATATATAGTATTTCACAATACTTCATGGTATTCTAATTAAATCATTTTTTGGAATCTTAAGTCTCTCAGAGCCTGACACCGAGTAATTCTGGAGACTCCAGGAAAGTGGCAGTTCTGTAAAATGTTGGCGCTGGAGACTAAATGCTCTCTGATAGTTTCACACCTAATTCACTTAACACACACACACACACACACACACTACCCACAGTGACAGTGGGACTGAGTGACATCAGATGTATGATAGTTTTTTAATTTTCTATCATCCATATAGTGTTGTATAGTCATGAAACTATTGTCATGAGACCAGTCATTCTGAGGAAATATGCCTCAGAATGAATTGTCTTCTATGTGTACATTTTTTTTTTTTGAAGTGTTTAGAAGCTGCACTTTAAAAAAATAAAAAGACATTTACTGGTTCCTTTTTTACTATTATTTCAAAAAATCACCACGACAAAACCATTCAAGCTATCCAAAATTCATTCACACCTGTTCTGTAAGATTAATTCTTTAAACAGTGGTAAAAGAGGATGTGATGCTTAACCTTCAAGCGTCACTCAAAACGTATCTGTCCATAAAGCCTATAAAGAATTATTCTTAATATACAGTTCACAATACTTCAGCTTGTTATTCTAATTAAGTGAGGGTCATTGTATCAGTAAAATTCCTAAAATACATATTATTTTATTTGAAAGATTTCTATAAATGATTTAAATCATACTAGTTTCTACAATAATTATTTAAAAGTAATCCTATAGCTCCCTCTGGTGGCCATTATAGGTACTAAGAATTGCAAGCTTGATTTATAAGTTATGATAGTTTTAATTTTATGCTGGCTCTTGAAAAAAATAAAGCTATGAAACTTACTGTGCTTCCTTCAAATGAGGACTTCTACTTATATAAAAAATTATGAAGAGTTAGAATGAAAATTTGTAAAGATATAGTAAAATAACTATTGTATTTTTTTATGTTACTTTAATAAATCTCTATGGCAACACCATTTAAGCTATCCTAAACCCATTCACAATTTAACATCTCAGTATATTGGCATCATGTTGAAAAAGGAGTATGGAGTAGTATGAGGAGGAGTATGAATTCATTTACAGGCTGATTTTATCATAAATCCACAATAAAATTTCTGAGTTCTGTATCAATCTGTGTTGTTGTTTGTTTATTTTTATCTTTTATTTTTCATAGGAAGATAACTTACTCTCCTCTTTAATAAATGTGCTTATAAACCAAGGACAAGCTATTTATAGCTGTATTTATAAACTGCTTACTACTGACTATTAATATTGGGACAAGGCTTTATAAAGCATGAACTGACTATTTACTAATGAGTGCAGTTATTATAAAGTGTTATCAATGCATTTGCTAATGTTAACAAATTAGACATTATTTTACAGTGTTATCAAATCCTTAAATGACTCATAAGCATTTGTGAAAGTTCTGCTTGCATTACAGCTTAGTATTGATCTGTGAGCTGAACAGATGTATGTTACATCCATGAGATTTTGTTTTTATTGTAATACACAAACTATGAAATTATACAAAATGTATAAAAAGGTAAATAAATAAATACGCACACATTAAAAAAGCAGCCAAGAATGAGTTTCCTTTTTTATATAGATTACAATTGAAGACAGAAGCAAGTGGTAAATGTTGTCACTTTAATATTCAAATCCAGTAGATCCACTTCAGATTTATTTCTCAACAGTTTATGTTCACGTGGCTGTTTTCGTTTATATTCGCCAAGCTATTATGTGTTTTGAAATAATCTTGTCCGTTATGTGTTCGTTCGTACGACGAAAGCCAGAATCCTGCAGCTCGAGAGATATATGTTATTCTGCCAGTCGCGCTTTCAAATAGTCTTGCACACTTAAACAGGTCACAAACACCTGCATTTAGCTCTTGTAGTGTTACAATGGGTTTATTGTGTGCATTTGTGGTAATATTTTATTTAAAAAAGCTCTTAAACAAGAATAAATTCGTTTGTTTTGAGCTCGACACTGTACGCGCTGATCGGAGGCGGTGATTTCAGATAGGCAGCCACAAATATTTCATTTTCACACAAACAGTTCAAAAACATCTTAATTTAGCTCTTGGTGTGTTCTAATTGGTTGATTGTGTGATATCGCTGTAATAATTTATTTTTAAAAGCTTTAAAACAGGAATAAATTCGTTTTTTTTCTGAGCTCTTTACTCCAGACGCTCGTGGTCACAGCGGTGATTCATCTCTCCTATTTCTCACGTATCTCTGGCCAGAAATAATTTATCCATGAGCCCTGAACCGGTAATAATCAGATATGTTGGTTTAGCTTGTCAGTGTGAATTAAATCTAAGTATTTATTTGTATTTTTAACCGATTTAAAAGTGAAAGTAAAAGTCCGGTAATTGCACCTGTAGGGGCGCAATTTCTCTCAGACAATGGAAGTCTGAAGCACATATATTCAAACAGAGGGACAGAGTGAGATGAGATGTCTGACAGTTTTTTAGTTTTCTGTTATCCATACAGTGTTGTAAAGTCGTGAAACTGACTTTTTCATCTGTATGAAAAAATTCTTTGACGTGTTTGGAAGCTGCAATTTAAAAATACAATAATGATTCCCTTTGTAAGGTCATTTAAAAAAATCACCACTGCAAAATCATTCAAGCTATCCAAAATCCATTCACAATTTAAGTTCCTATCAGAAATACTGATGTGTGTTCAGAGTTTTGTGAAATTCTAAGTATGTTATTTGCCTCAAAATCACCTGAGAAGTATTCCAGTTTGACATGTTGCCACGCCAACAATTTTTTAGATATCAATATCCCCCTTGCAGATTTATATCGGCTGTGTTTTAACATTATTCTGATGAAGTTTGAAGCAAATCGAGTAATAATAAGATGCTGAATTCAAATCATTTTGAAAATGACACACTTCCTTCTGCCAGTTGGTGGCGCTATAACTTTGACTCCTAATAGTCACATATATGCGATCGACATCATACAACGAATAATCTGATGAAGTTTGATTAAAATCAGGAAATGTATGTGGACGGTATTAGACACTTCCTGTTTCTCATTTCTCGCCATAATTTCAACGCCTCGCCACGAGCAAACCGTTTGAGATATCAAAAATCCCCTGGCAATTTTTCATCCCCAGTGTCTTGAGATCATGTTGACAGAGTTTGGCGGCAATCGAGAAAAAAACCTATGACAAGTATTTCAAATTCCAGAGCATGCGCTTTTTACATAACTCTAAATAGCTGACTTCCTGTTGGGTGGAGCCTATGACATGCAATACGAAAGTTGTTCGGCACGATGAGATCTATATGTGTACTGAGTTGCATAAGAATATGTGCAAGTATGTGTGAGCTATACATCAACATTTCTGACTGTGTTCCAGGGGGCGCCGTAGAGCCCCTGTGCCACGCCCGGGTCCCAGCCTCTGCAGGCTCCTAAAGGCCACCAATTCCAAAGTGTGCGCAAATTTTCAAGAGTTTTTGAGTATGTTAAGGACCCTAAAAGCCCCCACAACTTTGACAAAAAATTTGAATACTAAACCCTAAATAGCCAACTTCCTGTTGGGCGGAGCCTATGATATGCAATACAAAAGTTGTTTGGATTGATGAGATTTATATGTGTACCGAGTTTCATACGTCTACGAGCAAGAATGTATGATATATGGCCCTCCATATTCCAGGGGGCGCTGTAGAGCCCCTGTGCCACGCCCGTGTATCAGTCTCTGCCCGGCCCTAATGGCCGCAGGTTCCAATCTGTGTGCCAATTTTCAAGACTTTTTAAGCACGTTAAGGGCCCCAAAAGCCCCCGAGACGTTGGAAAATAATAATAAATATAGCTGCAAGCAGCGATGGCGGGCTCAAGCCACCAATGCCATCGCCACCCCGGTGGCATCAGGTAAACTGTGCCCAGCGGGCACATGCATTCACAATATCCCTCTGGCAGTGAAGTTTTAAGGGATATGGCAGTTAAAGGGTTAATCCGAATCATCTAGACTTTAAAATCACATTCATATATAACTTTAGTAACACTTTACAATAAGATTTCATTTATAAACATTATGTTAACATGAATAATATTTATATAGAATTCATTCATGTCAGTTAATATTCCAAACTTAAACATTAAAACATTGTTTTATTGTGATTTTTTTCCAAGCACATTTTACCAATTCCAAACCATATCAATCTTAATAACTACCATTATTTTTTATTTAATCATTTATGAGTGCTATACAATAGTCCAGGAAAGCTGGAAGAGAAAAACTCCTTATATTCATGTGTGCAGAATTATTAGGCATGTTTTCTTTTACAGATGAAATGCGCTAAAAAAGAGTTTTAACTCAAACTGTTTTAACTCAAAGTCGAAATTATGAAATACCCATGAGAAATATCAAACACAAATGCAATACAGAAATGGATAAATTAAGACTTGACCATTGTACAAAAATGCTGACAGGGTCATGAGGTCAGAAAAGAAGAAGAAAAAACAGGTTAAGAAGAACTGACAAAAAGAATTGCAAAATAATTAGGAATTAATGTGAAGATTAATTTTTAGTCAATTTTGCAAGACAGACTTTCAGGAAAGGAGGTGGAATAAAAATGAGCTCCTAAATCTTAATCCCGGATTCTGGAAGATATATTCCTCAAACCATCGGACAAGAGGAGGTGGTGCTGGTCCTTCACGAGTCACTCTAATCTGTTCATAAAGCCTATATATAAAGTCTTAATATATAGTATTTCACAATACTTCATGGTATTCTAATTAAATCATTTTTTGGAATCTTAGATCTCTCAGAACCTGACACATTGTAATTCTGAGACTCCAGGAAAGTGTCAGTTCTGTAAAATGTTGGCACTGGAGACTAAATGCTCCCTGATAGTTTCACACCTAATTCACTTAACACACACACACACACATACACACACACATTACCCACAGTGACAGAGGGACAGAGTGACATCAGATGTATGATAGTTTTTTAATTTTCTATCATCCATATAGTGTTGTATAGTCATGAAACTATGCATATTTCCTCAGAATGACTTGTCTTCTATGTGTATATTTTTTTAAGTGTTTAGAAGCTGCACTTAAAAAAAATAAAAGACATTTACTGGTTACTTTTTTACTGTTATTTCAAAAAATCACCATGACAAAACCATTCAAGCTATTCAAAATTAATTCGCACCTGTTCTGTAAGATAAATTCTTTAAACAGTGGTAAAAGAGGATGTGGTGCTGATCCTTCAAGAGTCACTCAAAACATATCTGTCCATAAAGCCTATAAAGAACTATTCTTAATATACAGTTCACAATACTTCAGCTTGTTATTCTAATTATGTGAGGGTTATTTTATCAGTAAAATACATAAAATACATATTATTTTTCTTTGAAAGATTTCTATAAATGATTTAAATCATACTTGTTTCTACAATAATTATTTAAAAGTAATCCTATAGCACCATCTGGTGGCCATTATTGGTACTAAGAATTGCAAGCTTGATTTATATGTTTTGATAGTTTTAATTTTATGCTGGCTCTTGAAAATGATAAAGCTATGAAACTTACTGTGCTTCCTTCAAATGATGACTTCTACCTATATAAAAAAATATAAAGAGTTGTAATTAAAAATTTTAAAGATATAGTAAAATAACTATTGTATTTTTTTATGTTACTTTAATAAATCGCTATGGCCACACCATTTAAGGTATCCTAAACCCATTCGAAATTTAACATCTTCAGTATATGGCTTCATGTTAAAACAGTTTGGTGTGAACTACTTGTGTCTTCTTGGAGGAGAATGAATTCATTTACAGCCTGAGTTTATCATAAATCCACAATAACATTTCTGAGTTCTGTATCAATCTGTGTTGTTGTTTGTTTATTTTAATTTTTTTTATTTTTCATAGGAAGATAACTGACCCTTTACTCTCCTTTTTAATAAATGTGCTTATAAAACCAAGAACAAGCTATTTATAGCTGTATTTATAAACTGCTTACTAATGACTATTAATATTGGGACAAGGCTTTATAAAGCATGAACTGACTATTTACTAATGAGTGCAGTTATTATAAAGTGTTATCAATGCATTTGCTAATCTTAACAAATTAGACATTATTTTACAGTGTTATCAAATCCTTAAATGATTTGTAAGTGTTTTGTAATGATTTTATTGACCTACAAGCATTTGTGAAAGTTCTGCTTGCATTACAGCTTAGTCTTGATCTGTGAGCTGAACAGATTTACGGTTACATCCATGAGATTATGTAAATTCAAATAAATATCATGTCACAGGATGTCAGAGGTCAGTATCAAATGAGTTTGAAATTATTATCTGCAGCACAAATAAGGTTTTTTAGGATTTTTAAAAAAAACCTAAAACTGTCAGAAAAGGATAAGGCCTAAGATTTCTATGTGAGTGGCTAAATTTATTTGTTTTTATAACTATAATGCATAAACTATGAAATTATACAAAATGTATAAAAAAGTACAACAGTTATTGTTTTCCAATGTTTTTTATTTATTTAATTTATTTTTTGGGATTTACATAAAAACAAATTAGCCTACTGCAATCATTCTAAACAGCTTGAATAAAACCTGTTAATATTTATTATAGACCACTGTAACTGTGTATAATCTAAGAAACAAGTTTATTATGAAAATAAAAGTGTGTACACCAGATAAATTGGACGATAAAGAAATTGCTAACAATAGTATAATAGAGCATGTTTTAGGTTTTTAGGCGTTTAGATGCAGAAATGGACAAATCAAATGTAAAATAAAATGTAATTGATTTAATTAAATATAGATTAATTCTTGTTAGAGCAAAATAATAAATAAATGCGTACACACATTAAAAAAGCCGCCAAAATGAATGAGTTTCCTTTTTTATATGTAGATTAAAATTGAAGACAGAAGCAGCTGGTATATGCGGTCACTTAATATTCAAATCCAGTAGATCCACTTCAGATTTATTTCTCAACAGTTTATGTTCACGTGGCTGTTTTCGTTTATATTCGCCAAGCTATTATGTATTTTGAAATAATCTTGTCCGTGATGTGTTCATTCTTACGACGAAAGGCAGAATCCTGCAGCTCGAGAGATACATGTTATTCTGCCAGTCGCGCTTTCAAATAGTCTTGCACACTTAAACGGGTCACAAACACCTGCATTTAGGACGTGTTGTGTTATAATGGGTGTATTGTGTGCATTTATGACAATATTTTATTTGAAAAAGCTCTTAAACAAGAATAAATTCGTTTGTTTTGAACTTGTGACACTGTGTGCGCTGATCGGAGCAGTGATTTCAGATAGGCAGCCGCGAATATTTCATTTTCACACAAACAGTTCAAAAACATCTGAATGTAGCTCCTGGTGTGTTCTAATTGGTGAATTGTGTAATATCGCTTTAATATTTTAATTTTAAAAGCTATAAAACAAGAATAAACTCGTTTTTTCTGAGCTCATCATTCCACACGCTCCTGCTCAGAGCGTGATTCATCTCTCGTGTTTCTCACGTATCTCTGACCACACATCAATTATTAATGAGCCCTGACCTGGTAATAATCATATATGTTGGTTTAGCTTGTCAGTGTGAATTAAATCTAAGTATTTATTTGTATTTTAACCGATTTAAAAATGAAACTAAAAGAGAGTCTCCTCCCTTTCAGTCGAATTTCCCTTTCAGGAATTGCACCTGTAGGGGCGCATTTTCTCTCAGACAATGTAAGTCTAAGCACATAATACTCAAACAGATGGACAGAGTGAGATGAGATGTCTGACAGTTTTTTAATTTTCTGTTATCCATACAGTGTTGTAAAGTCGTGAAACTATCCATATTTACTCAGAATGACTTTTTTTCTGTATGAAAAAAGGTTTTGAAGTGTTTGGAATTTAAAAATGCAGGACAATTAATAATTCCATTTTTACTGTCATTTAAAAAAATCTCCACGACAAAACCGTTCAAGCTATCCAAAATCCTTTGGCAATTTAAGTTGTTTAAAATGTTTTGGCATCATGTAGACAAAGTTTGGTGTGTATAGTGTTACTCTCCTCTGAGCAGTATGCATTAATTCACAGCTAAATGTAAAAAAAAATCCACATTCAAATCAAAATAGCTGACTTCCTGTTGATCGTAGCTGATGACTGTGAATTAGAAAGTTGTCCGTCTTGATAAGAACAATTTTTGTACCGAGTTTGGTATCTGTAGCTAAAACTAACCCCCCCACTTTTGACAAAAGGTGGCGCTATAGAGTGCCTCTTCCACGCCCTCTTATGAACTTTTGCCAGTGTCTAGTTATCATAAATACTGATATGTGTTCTGAATTTCATGAAATTCTAAGTATGTTATATGCCTTAAAATCACCTGAGAAGTATTCAAGTTTGACATGTTGCCACGGCAACAATATTTTTAGATATCAATATCCCCCTAGCAGATTAATATAGGCTGTGTTTTAACATTATTCTGATGAAGTTTGAAGCAAATCGAGTAAAAATAAGATGCTGAATACAAAGCATTTTGAAAATGACACACTTCCTGCTGCCAGTTGGTGGCGCTATAACTTTGACTCCTAATAGTCACATATATGCGATCGACATCATACAACGAATAATCTGATGAAGTTTGATTAAAATCAGGAAATGTATGTGGATGGTATTAGACACTTCCTGTTTCTCATTTCTCGCCATAATTTCAACGCCTCGCCACGAGCAAACCGTTTGAGATATCAAAAATCCCCTGGCAATTTTTCATCCCCAGTGTCTTGAGATCATGTTGACCGAGTTTGGCGGCAATCGAGTAAAAAACCTATGACAAGTATTTCAAATTCCAGAGCATGCGCTTTTTACATAACTCTAAATAGCTGACTTCCTGTTGGGCGGAGCCTATGACATGCAATACGCAAGTTGTTCGGCACGATGAGATCTATATGTGTACTGAGTTTCATATTAATACGTGCAAGTATGTGTGAGCTATACATCAACATTTATGACTGTGTTCCAGGGGGCGCTGTAGAGCCCCTGTGCCACGCCCGTGTCCCAGCCTCTGCAGGCTCCTAAAGGCCACAGATTCCAAATTGTGCGCAAACTTTCAAGAGTTTTTGAGTATGTTAAGGACTCCAAAAGCCCCCACAACTTTGACGACAAATATGAATAATAAACCCCAAATAGGCAACTTCCTGTTGGGCGGAGCCTATGATATGCAATACGAAAGTTGTTTGTATTGATGAGTTCTATATGTGTACCGAGTTTCGTACGTCTACGTGCAAGTATGTATGATATATGGCCCTCCATATTCCAGGGGGCGCTGTAGAGCCCCTGTGCCACGCCCGTGTATCAGTCTCTGCCCGGCCAATTTTCAAGACTTTTTAAGCATGTTAAGGGCCCCAAAAGCCCCCGAAACCTTGAAGAAAAATAATAATAATAAATAATAATAATAATAATAATAATAATAATAATAACAAATAATCCTAAGGAAAACAATAGGGCTCTCGCCCTCCAGGCTTGAGCCCTAATAATAATAATAATAATATAGCTGCAAGCAGCAATGTCGGGCTCAAGCCATCAGTGCAACGCCACCCCGGTGGCATCGGGAAAACTGTGCCCAGCGGGCATAAGCATTTACAGTAACCCTCTGACAATCAAGTTTTAAGGGATGCGGCAGTTAAAGGGTTAATCCGACCAATCTAGACTTTGAAATCACATACACAGAACAATATATATATAACTTTAGTAATACTTTATTTTTATATTTATAAAAAATTTATAAGGTGTGCATTGTAGCTGACACCTATATGAACACATTACAATTGTTTTGTGACTGCAAGTCTTTCTTCTCAAATGCTATTGAGCTTCAAATTTGCATTTGAGCCCATGTGAAAAAGTAGCATAATTTACATATGACTTACAGTTTGTTGTAATAAATATCAAACATTCAAATTAATTGTGCATTATAGCTGTCACCTAGATGAACAATTACAGTTGTTTTTATGACTGTAAGTCATTCTCTTCAAATGCTACTGACGTTAGAAAAGTGTATAACAATATCACATGTAACTTTAGAGACCGGCCCTAAATTTGAGACTCTCGAATGTCCAATGTCAAGACAACTTTATGCCTGTTTTTTTTTTCTTTAGTTTTTTTTCTCTGTGCCGGATTGCTGATGTGCTATACCCAGGCATAGATGTCTATCCATCAATTACGAACATTCAGCCGCAAACATGAGGTGTGAGCGGTCGCGAGCACATATTGGAGAATGGCGCATGTTTTTTTTTTTTTTTTTGAGCAACTGGGATGGTGCCCCCTCTGGGAGTTGGTGCCCTACGAAGACTGCATACTCTGCATATAGGGAGCGGCAGTACTATCTGGAAGATATATTCCTCAAACCATCGTACAAGAGAAGGTGATGCTAATCCTTCAAGAATCGCTCAAAAGCTATTCAAGTGTACAGTTTCCTTTTATTGCATCTTGAAATAAATATTTCTGAATTCTGAATCAAGCTGGGTTGTGTTTATTCATTTATTTTATAAGACAACTGAGACTTTAATCTATTTTGTAATATATGTGCTTTTAAACCAAGAACAATTTATTTATAGATGTATTACTGCTTAATAATGACTATTATTAAGGGAAAAGGCTTTATAATCATGAACTATTTACTAATGCTTAGCTAATGAGTGCAGTTATTATAAAGTGTTACCAATGCATTTACTAATGTTAACAAATTAGACATTATTTTACAGTGTTACCAAATCCTTAAATAATTTATTAGTGTTTTGTAATGATTTTAATGACCTATAAGCATTTGTGAAATAGTTTTGCTTGCATTGCAGCTTTATCTGTCAGTTGAAGAGTTTTACTGTTACATCCATGAGATTAATAAATGTTATGTTACGTCACAGGTTGTCATAGGTCAGTATCAAATGAGTTTGAAATTATTATTTGCAGCACAAATAAGGATTCTTAGGATGTTTTTAAATCCCTAAAACTGTCAGAAAAGGATAAGGCCTAAGAGATTTCTTAACCTGTAATGAAAGGAAAAAACACCACCATTAGCAACAACAAAAACAATAACAATTTAAAATACAGATTTTTTTTTTCCTGATTATTAAAGGGATGATTAGGTCTCTCTCTCTCTCTCTCTCTCTCTCTCTCTCTCTCTGCCAGACAGCCCCTCCCTACAATCCACACACACTGTCAGTCACCAAACATTCATAGTCACCAACCCCCTCACACTCCCCCTCCCTCTCCCCCTCCCTTTCCTCACACAGACAGAGTGAGATCATGTCAGTTGAGAAGTCTGACAGTTTTTTAATTTTCTGTTATCCATACAGTGTTGTAAAGTCGTGAAACTATGCATATTTCCTCAGAATGATTTGATCTTTGTATGAAAAAATGCTTTGAAGTGTTTGGAAGCTGCAATTTAAACATACAAGACAATTAATGTTTCCCTTTTTACTGTCATTTCAAAAAATCACCACGACAAAAGCGTTCAAGCTAACCAAAATCCGTTCGCAATTTAAGTTCCTCAATGTTTTTTCTTCATGTTGACAAAGTTTGGTGTGTATAGTGTACTTCCCCTGTGAGGAGTATGCATTAATTCACAACTGTAAAATCTCAAAAATACACATTCAAATCAAAATAGCCGACTTCCTGTTGGTCGTAGCTGATGACTGTGAATTAGAAAGTTGTCCGTCTTGAAAAGAACAATTTATGTACCAAGTTTGGTGTCTGTAGCTAAAACTAACCCCCCCACTTTTGACAAAAGGTGGCGCTATAGAGTGCCTCCTTCACGCCCTTTTAAAAGCTTTTGCCATTGTCTAGCTATCACTAATACTGATATGTGTTTTGAGTTTCATGTAAATCTGAGCTAGTTATCTGCCTAAAAATCACCAGAACAGAACATTCAAGTTTGACACGTTGCCATAGCAACACTATATTAGATATAAATATCCCCACAACAGATTTTCTTCGGCCGTGTTTTGTCATTATTCTGATGAAGTTTGAAGCAAATCAAGTAAAAATAAGATGCTGAATTCAAAGCGTTTTGAAAATGATTCACTTCCTGCTGCCAGTTGGTGGCGCTATAACTTTGACTCCTAATAGTCACATATATATGATCGGTATCATACAATGAACAAACCAATTAAGTTTGATCAAATTCAGGAAATGTATGTGGATGTTATTAGACATTTCCTGTTTCTCATTTCTCGCCATAATTTCAACGCCTCGCCACGGGCAAACCGTTCGAGATATCAAAAATCTCTTCGCAATTTAGCATCCCCAATGTCTTGAGATCGTGTTCACCGAGTTTGGTGGTGAACGGGTGGAGTTCCTCAGAGGAGTATATCAAATTCCAGAGCATGAGTTTTTCATAAAACCCTAAATAGCCAACTTCCTGTTGGGCGGAGCTTATGACATGGAGTGTGAAAGTTGTTTGGTTTGATGAGTTATATATATGTACCAAGTTTCATATGTATACGTGCAAGTATGCATGATATATGGCCCTCAGTACTACAGGGGGCGCTGTAGAGCCTCTGTGCCACGCCCGTGTATCAGACTCTGCCCGGCCCTAATGGCCGCAGGTTCCAAGGTGTGTGGCAATTTTCAAGAGTTTTTGAGCATGTTAAGGGCCCCAAAAGCCCCCGAAACCTTGAAGAAAAATAATAATAATAATAATAATAACAAATAATCCTAAGGAAAACAATAGGGCTCTCGCCCTCCAGGCTTGAGCCCTAAATAATAATAATAATAAAAAATAATCCTAAGGAAAACAATAGGCCTCTCGCCCTTTGGGCTTGAGCCCTAATAATAATAATAATAATAACAAATAATCCTAAGGAAAACAATAGGGCTCTAGCCCTCCAGGCTTGAGCCCTAATAATAAACAGAGCAATTCCAAGAGGGTCCTCGCACCATCGGTGCTCGGGTCCTAATAATTAAAGCTGCAAGCAGCGATGAACTGGCCCTCGCACCCGGGCTCACCGGCAGCGAGTGGCTTTAGTAAATAGGTGAGCGGTGAGAAATATGCATTTAAACTCATAAATATAAGTAGAATATATCAAAGTTATTCCATATATGTGCCAATCTTCCGGTTGCCAGCAGGTGGCGCTATCATTATAATGGAATATTGGCCTTCAGTTGTGTTCAGGGCAGGACTCTTATCGAACATGTGAAGTTTGGGGAAGATCGAACAAATTATGCCTGAGTTACAACAACTTCTCTTGCTGTGGGGAGACATCAAAATTTGTTATGACGCCATGGACATGCCCTTTAACAAAAAACAAAGATCTCCACAAGTTAACATTGCACAGGCCTTTAAAATTAGACTGACTACAAAAAATACATTAATTTAAAATTCTAGAAGTAGTTTGTCACAGCATAGAACATGTCACTTCCTGTTGCCAGCAGGTGGCGCTATGACTATAACTGAATATGGGCATGTAGATCTGTTAAGGGCAGAAGTCTTATCAAACATGTGAAGTTTGGGGCAGATTGGACATTGTAAGTCTGATTAACAGCAACTTCCTTTTTCATGGCGAAATATCAAAATTTGTCAGGCTGCCATGGACATGCCCTTTAACGAAACCTCAAAATCTTCGCAATTTAACATCGCAAACGCCTTTAGATTTAACTGACCAAGTTTGGTGTTGATCTGAATATATCTCTAGGAGTAGTTTGTTAAAGTACAACCCCTGAAAATGGCAAAAACAACGCCAATTTTGCTGAGAAAATTGTAAATAACCGACTTCCTGATGGGATTCAGATTTTGTAACATGGGACATTTTTGTAGGTATTGGTGTGTTACATGTGTGTACCGATTTTTGTACATGTACGTGAAAAATAGCTTGAGGCGCACTCCATTGAATGTGCATATGCACTCCGTTGAAAGTTTATAGGTGGCGCTATCGAGCCATTTTGCCACACCCAATGGAATATTGGCCTTCAGATCTGTTCAGGCCAGGACCCTTATCACACATGTGAAGTTTGGGCAAGATCGGACATTTTATGCCCGAGTTATAACATCTTTTATTCACATGGCGAGACATCGAACTTCGCCATGGTTCCGTGGACACGCCTTTTAACGAAAACTCAAGATCTTCACAACTGAACATCGCACAGGTCTTTAGATTAGACTGACCACAAAAAAGACATTGATGTCATAAAATTTCTAGAAATAGTCTGTCACAGTGTAAAATATGTCACTTCCTTTTGCCAATAGGTGGCGCTATGACTATAACTGAATATGGGCATGTAGATCTGTTCAGGTCAAGAGTCTTATGCAACATGTGAAGTTTGGGGCAGATTGGACATTGTATGTGTGAGTTATAGCAACTTCATTTTTCTTGGCGAAACATCGAAATTTGTCAGGCCGTCATGGACACGCCCTTTAATGAAACCTCAAGTCCTTCACAATTTAACATCGCAAATGGCTTTAGATTACACTGACCAAGTTTGGTGTTGATCTGAATAAATCTCTAGGAGGAGTTCGTTAAAGTACAACCCCTAAAAATGGCAAAAACATCACCAATTTTGCAGGGAAAATTCAAAATAACCGACTTCCTGTTGGGATTCGGATTTCGTACCAAGAGATTTTTTTGTAGATATTGGTGAGTTACATGTGTGTACCAATTTTTGTACATGTACGTGAAACATAGCTCGAGGCACACTCCATTGAAAGTGTATAGGTGGCACTATCGAGCCATTCTGCCACACCCGGTGGAATATTGGCCTGCAGTTCTGTTCAGGTCAGGACTCCTATCACACATGTGAAGTTTGGGGAAGATCGGACATTTTATGCCCGAGTTATAACATCTTTTATTCACATGGCGAGACATCGAACTTCGCCATGGTTCCGTGGACACGCCTTTTAACGAAAACTCAAGATCTTCACAACTGAACATCGCACAGGCCTTTAGATTAGACTGACCACAAAAAAGACATTGATGTCAAAAAATTTCTAGGAGTAGTTCGTCACAGCGTAAAATATGACACTTCCTGTTGCCAATAGGTGGCGCTATGATTATAACTAAATATGGGCATGTCAATCTGTTCAGGTTCAGAGTTTCATCAAACATGTGAAGTTTGGGGCAGATTGGACATTGTATGTGTGAGTTATAGCAACTTCATTTTTTCGTGGCGAATCATCGAAATTCGCCAGGCCGCCACGGACACGCCCTTCAACAAAAACTCAAGATCTTCGCAATTTAACATCGCAAAGGACTTTAGATTAAGCATACCAAATTTGGTGTTGATTTGAAGAAATCTCTAGGAGGAGTTCATTAAAATACAACACATGGAAATGACCAAAATTACACAAAATTTGCTCATAATATTAAAAATAACCGACTTCCTGTTGGGTTTACAATTTTGGTCCAAGAGTCTTTTTTGTAGGTATTGGTGTGTTACATATGTGTGCCAATTTTCGTGCATGTACGTGAAACATAGCTGGAAGGCTGTTGATTTTCTTAGTATAGGTGGCGCTGTCGAGCCATTTTGCCACACCCTCTTCTGAATCCTATATCAGACGAAAATTTTCACCAGGTTTGACGCGTGTGCAAAGTTTCATGACTTTTTGAGCATGTTAAAGCCCTCAAAAATGCGATTCATTCGGGAGAAGAAGAAGAAGAAGAAGAAGAAGAAGAAGAATAAACAAAGCAGATTCAAGAGGGTCCTTGCACCTCGGTGCTCGGGCCCTAATTAAAGCTGCAAGCAGCGATGAACGGGCCCTCGCACCCAGGCTCACCGACAGCGAGTGGCTTTAGTAAATAGGTGAACGGTGAGAAATATGCATTTAAACTCATAAATATAAGTGGAATATATCAAAGTTTATTCCATATATGTGCCAATCTTCCTGTTGCCAGTAGGTGGTGCTATCATTATAATGGAATATTGGCCTTCAGATGTGTTCAGGGCAGGACTCTTATCGAACGTGTGAAGTTTGGGGAAGATCGAACAAATTATGCCTGAGTTACAACTACTTATCTTACTGTGGCGAGACATAAAATTTTGTCATGGTGCCTTGGATTCACCCTTTAACAAAAACTCAAGATCTCCACAAGTTAACATTGCACAGGCCTTTAGATTAGACTGACCACAAAAAATACATTAATCTCAAAAAAATTCTAGGAGTAGTTTGTCAGCGTAAAACATGTCACTTCCTGTTGCCAGCAGGTGGCGCTATGACTTTACCTGAAAATTGGCATGTAGATCTTTTAAGAGTAGAAGTCTTATCTAACATGTGAAGTTTGGGGCAGATTGGACATTGTATGTCTGAGTTACAGCAACTTCCTTTTTCATGGCGAAACATCGAATTTTGTCAGGCAGCCATGGACACGCCCTTTATCGAAACCTCAAGGTCTTCGCAATTTAACATCGGCCTTTAAATTTAACTGACCAAGTTTGGTGTTGATCTGAATAAATCTGTAGGAGGAGTTCGTTAAAGTACAACCCCTGAAAATGGCCAAAACAATGCCAATTTTGCAGAGAAAATTCTAAACAACCGACTTCCTGTTGGGATTCGGATTTCGTACCAAGAGACCTTTTTGGAGGTATTGGTGTGTTACATGTGTGTTCTGATTTTCGTACATGTACGTGAAAAATAGCTCGAAGCGCACTCTGTTGAAAGTGTATAGGTGGCGCTATCGAGCCATTTTGCCACACCCGATGGAATATTGTCCTTAAGATGTGTTCAGGTAAGGACTCTGATCAAACATGTGAAGGTTGGGGAAGATCTGACTTTTTATGCCTGAGTTACAACAACTTTTATTCCCATGGCGAGACTTTGAACTTTGTCACGGCGCCATGGACACGCCCCTCAACGAAAACTCAAGATCTTCACAATTTAACATTGCACAGGCCTTTAGATTAGACTGACTATAAAAAAGATATTGATGTCAAAATATTTCTAGGAGTAGTCTGTCAAAATGTAAAATATGTCACTTCCTGTTGCCTATAGGTGGCGCTATGACTATAACTAAATATGGGCATGTAAATATGTTCAGGCCAGGAGTTTTATTAAACATGTGAAGTATTGGGCACATTGGACATTGTATGTCTGAGTTATAGCAACTTCATTTTTCATGGCGAATCAACGATATTCGCCAGGCCGCCACGGACACGCCCATTAACGAATACTCAAAGTCTTCGCAATTTAACATCGCAAAGGCCTTTAGATTAGGCATACCAAATTTGGTAATGATCTGAATAAATCTCTAGGAGGAGTGCGTTAAAATACAACGCATGGAAATGACAAAAATGACACAAAATTTGGTCATAAAATTAAAAATAACCGACTTCCTGTTGGGTTTAGAATTTTGGTCCAAGAGTCTTTTTCTAGGTATTGGTGTGTTACATGTGTGTGCCAATTTTCATGCATGTATGTGAAACATAGCTCGAGGTGCACACCGTTGAACGTCTATAGGTGGCGCTGTCGAGCCATTTTGCCACACCCACTTCTGAAACCCATATCAGATGTAAATTTTCACCAGTTCTGAGGTGTGTGCAAAGTTTCATGATTTTTGAGTAAGTTTAGGCCCTCAAAAATGCGATTCATTTTGGAGAAGTATAATAATAATAATAAGAAACGGTTCAATTCCAAGAGGGTCCTCACACCATCGGTGCTCGGGCCCTAATAATAATAATAATAATAATAATAATAATAATAATAATAAACGGAGCAATTCCAAGAGGGTCCTCGCACCATCGGTGCGAGGACCCTAATAATAAAGCTGCAAGCAGCAATGAACGGGCCCTCGCACCCGGGCTCACCACCACCCGGTGCCCATAGGAGGAACTGTGAACGTTTGGCCATATGCTTATAAAATAGTAAATATATTTGCGACATTTCCTGCTGCCAACAGGTGGCGTTATGATTATAACTGAATATCGCCATGTAAATGTCTTTAGGCCAGGACTCTTACCAAACATGCAAAGTTTCAGGCAGATCAGACATCTCATGTTTAAGTTAGTATGAAATAAGTCATTCCTGTTGCCAGCAGGCGGCGCTATACTTATAATTGAATATTGGCCTTTAGTTGTGTTCAGGCCAGGACTCTTATAAAACATGTGAAGTTTGGGTCAGATTGGGAATTGTATGCATGAGTTACAACAACTTCCTATTTCATAGTATTAATAGCATCCTTTAGAACATAGTAAGTGTTGTTAGAATGTTTGAAAATATTTCTAGCATGATTAGCACACAATGGCAAATTTTATTGTGTTGCAAATAGTGCATAAAATTGTTAAACATGACACTTCCTGTTACCAGCAGGTGGCGCTATGACTATAACTGAATTTGGTCGTGGTTGTTTGTTCAGGACAGAACACCTATCACACGTGTGAAGTTTGGGGAAGATCAGACATTGCTTGCCTTTTTTACAGCAACTTCCTTTTTCACTACATTATTAGCATGCTTTAGCACTAAGCTAAGTGTTGCTAGCATGTATTAGTATGTATCTAGTATGTTGCCAGCCTATTTAACACTTGTTTACACTTTTTAATATGTTCCTAGGAGTCTGTAACAGTGTTAACCATGTCACTTCCTGTTACCAGCAGGTGGCGCTATGACTATAAATGAATTTGGTCATGGTTGTTTGTTCAGGACAGAACACCTATAACACGTGTGAAGTTTGGGGAAGATCATACTTTGCTTGCCTTTTTTACAGCAACTTCCTTTTTCACTACATTATTAGCATGCTTTAGCACTAAGCTAAGTGTTGCTAGCATGTATTAGTATGTATCTAGTATGTTGCCAGCCTATTTAAGACTTGTTTACACTTTTTAATATGTTCCTAGGAGTCTGTAACAGTGTTAACCATGTCACTTCCTGTTACCAGCAGGTGGCGCTATGACTAAAACTGAATTTTTTCATGGGTTTTTGTTCAGGCCAGAACACCTCTCACACGTATGAAGTTTGGGGAAGATCGCACATTGCTTGCCTTAGTTACAGCAAATTCCTTTTTCACTGCCTTAGTAGAATGCTTTAACACTTAGCTATGTGTTGCTAGCATGATTTATTATGTTTCTAGCATGTTGCCAGCCTATTTAACACTTTTTGACACTTTTTAATTTGTTCCTAGGAGTCCATAACATTGTTAACCGTGTCACTTCCTGTTACCAGCAGGTGGGGCTATGACTATTACTGAATTTGGTCATGGGTGTTTGTTCAGAGTAGAACACCTATCACACATGTGCAGTTTGGGTGAGATCGGACATTGCTTGCCTTAGTTACAGCAACCTTCTTTTTCACTACATTGTTAGCATGCTTTAGCACTAAGCTAAGTGTTGCTAGCATGTATTAGTATGTATCTAGTATGTTGCCAGCCTATTTAACACTTGTTTACACTTTTTAATATGTTCCCAGGAGTCTGTAACAGTGTTAACCATGTCACTTCCTGTTACCAGCAGGTGGCGCTATGACTATAACTGAATTTTTTCATGGGTTCTTGTTCAGGACAGAACACCTATCACACGTGTGCAGTTTGGGGAAGATTGGACACTGCTTGCCTGAGTTACAGCAACTTCCTTTTTCACTACATTATTAGCATGCTTTAGCACTAAGCTAAGTGTTGCTAGCATCTTTAGTTATGTTTCTAGCATGCTGCCAGCCTATTTAACACTTATTGACACTTTTTAATTTGTTCTTAGAAGTCCATAACAGTGTTAACCTTGTCACTTCCTGTTACCAGTAGGTGGCGCTATGACTATAACTGAATTTGGTCATGGGTGTTTGTTCAGAACAGAACACCTATCACACGTGTGAAGTTTGGGGAAGATTGGACATTGCTTGCCTGAGTTACAGCAACTTCCTTTTTCACTACATTATTGGCATGCTTTAGCACTAAGCTAAGTGTTGCTAGCATGTATTAGTATGTATCTAGTATGTTGCCAGCCTATTTAACACTTGTTTACACTTTTTAATATGTTCCTAGGAGTCTGTAACAGTGTTAACTATGTCACTTCCTGTTACCAGCAGGTGGCGCTATAACTATAACTGAATTTTTTCATGGGTTTTTGTTCAGGACAGAACACCTATCACACGTGTGCAGTTTGGGGAAGATCGGACATTGCTTGCCTTAGTTACAGCAACTTCCTTTTTATTGCCCTAGTAGAATGCTTTAACACTTAGCTAATGTTGCTAGCATGTATTAGTATGTATCTAGTATGTTGCCAGCCTATGTAACACTTGTTTACACTTTTTTAATATGTTCCTAGGAGTCTGTAACAGTGTTAACCATGTCACTTCCTGTTACCATCAGGTGGCGCTATGACTATAATTGAATTTGGTCATGGGTGTTTGTTCGGGACAGAACACCTATCACACGTGTGCAGTTTGGGCAAGATCGGACATTGGTTGCCTTAGTTACAGCAACTTTCTTTTTCACTACATTATTAGCATGATTTAACACTTAGCTAATGTTGCTAGCATGTATTAGTATGTATCTAGTATGTTGCCAGCCTATGTAACACTTGTTTACACTTTTTAATATGTTCCTAGGAGTCTGTAATAGTGTTAACCATGTCACTTCCTGTTACCAGCAGGTGGCACTATGACTATAACTGAATTTCTTCATGGGTGTTTGTTCAGGACAGAACACCTATCACACTTGTGAAGTTTGGGGAAGATTGGACATTGCTTGCCTTTTATACAGCAACTTCCTTTTTCACTGCCTTAGTAGAATGCTTTAACACTTAGCTAAGTGTTGCTAGCATGTTTTATTATGTTTCTAACATGTTGCCAGCCTATCTAACACTTTTTGACACTTTTTAATTTGTTCCTAGGAGTCCATAACAGTGTTAACCTTGTCACTTTCTGTTACCAACAGGTGGCGCAATGACTATAACTGAATTTGGTCATAGGTGTTTGTTCAGAACAGAACACCTATCACACGTGTGAAGTTTGGGGAAGATCGGACATTGCTTGCCTGAGTTACAGAAACTTCCTTTTTCATTATATTAGCAGCGTGCTTTAGCACTTAGCTAAATGTTGCTATCATGTATTAGTATGTATCTAGTATGTTGCCAGCCTATTTAACACTTGTTGATGCTTTTTAATATGTTCCTAGGAGTCCATAACAGTGTTAACCTTGTCACTTCCTGTTACCAGCAGGTGGCGCTATGACTATAACTGAATTTGGTTGTTTGTTCAGGACAGAACACCTATCACACGTGTGAAGTTTGGGGAAAATCGGACATTGCTTGCCTTAGTCACAGTAACTTTTTTTTCCACTACATTATTAGCATGCTTTAACACTTAGCTAATGTTGCTAGCATGTATTAGTATGTATCTAGTATGTTGCCAGCCTATGTAACACTTATTTACACTTTTTAATATGTTCCTAGGAGTCTGTAATATTGTTAACCATGTCACTTCCTGTTACCAGCAGGTGGCGCTATGACTATAACTGAATTTGGTCATGGTTTTTTGTACAGGACAGAACACCTATCACACGTGTGAAGTTTGGGGAAGATCGGACATTGCTTGCCTTTTTTACAGCAACTTCCTTTTTCATTGCCTTAGTAGAATGCTTCAGCACTTAGCTAAGTGTTGCTAGCATCTTTCGTTATGTTTCTAGCATACTGCCAGCCTATTTAACACTTATTGACATTTTTTAATTTGTTCTTAGAAGTCCATAACAGTGTTAACCTTGTCACTTCCTGTTACCATCAGGTGGCGCTATGACTATAATTGAATTTGGTCATGGTTGTTTTTTCAGGACAGAACACCTATCACATGTGTGAAGTTTGGGGAAGATTGGACATTGCTTGCCTGAGTTACAGCAATTTCCTTTTTCACTACATTAGTAGCGTGCTTTAGCATTAAGCTAAGTGTTGCTAGCATGTATTAGTATGTATCTAGTATGTTGCCAGCCTATTTAACACTTGTTGATGCTTTTTAATATGTTCCTAGGAGTCCATAACAGTGTTAACCTTGTCACTTCCTGTTACCAGCAGGTGGCGCTATGACTATAACTTAATTTGGTCATGGGTGTTTGTTCAGGACAGAAAACCTATCTCACGTGTGAAGTTTGGGGAAGATCGGACATTGCATGCCTGAGTTACAGCAACTTCCTCTTTTACGGCGAAACATCAAACTTTGTCAGGCCGCCAGGGACACACCCCTTGACGAAAACTCAAAACCTTCGCAATTTAACATCACAAAGGTCTTATGATGACCCTCACCAAATTTTAAGATAATCCGATTAAAACTGTAGGAGGAGTTCGTCAAAGTACGAGGAATGGAAATGGAAAAAACTGCACAAAAATCATACAGGAAATTCAAAATAACTTACTTCCTGTCAGAGATGTATAAAGTACTATAGAACCATACTTGAGTAAAAGTACAAGTGCTCTATCAAAAAAGTGACTTGAGTAGAAGTAGAAGTGCTCTTTAAGCACCACACTTAAGTAGAAGTACTAAAGTATTCAACATTTTTTGTACTTAAGTATTGCAAGTAGTTTATTTTAAAATTTACTACTCAAGTACTGAAAGTAAAAGTAGAAGTACTGTGTTATGTAGCTATTAAAGAAAGTAGTCAAAAGTTTGAACATATTGTTTTTACTATTTCAAATGATTAACCTAAAGGACAATCACAATTCCTTTGACTGTAACTTCTTGTAAACAAAAAACGGTTACTAGGGTTAGTTAGCCCAATTTGCAAAATGATGTCATTACTTACCCTCATGTTGTTTCAAACCCCTAAGACATCAGAGGGTCATTTAGAATTTTTTGAAGCATCGAAAATACATTTTGGTCCAAAAATAGCAAAAACTAGACTTTATTCAGCATTGTCTTCTCTTCCGTGTCTGTTGTAAGACAGTTAAAAACAAAGCAGTTTGTGATATCTGGTTCGCGAACGAATCATTCGATGTAACCGGATCTTTTTGAAACAGTCCACCAAATCGAACTGAATCGTTTTAAACCGTTCGCGTCTCCAATACGCATTAATCCACAGATGAATTAAGCTGTTAACTTGTTTAATGTGTCTGACACTCCCTCTGAGTTAAAACAAACCAATATCCCTGAGTAATTCATTGACTCAAACAGTACACTGACTGAACTGATGTGAAGAGAGAACTGAAGATGAACACCGAGCCGAGCCAGATAATGACTCGTTCACGAGTCAAGAACCGTTTCTGTCAGACGCGTCTGATTCGTGAACCGATGAGCTGATGATGCTGCGCATGTATGATTTAGCGTGAAGCAAACCGACACAGAGCGTCTGGAACCGAACTGATTCTTTTGGTGATAGATTCTGAACTGATTCTGTGTTAATGTTATGAGCCCAGGTGCAGTCAACGCCAATGACGCCATTGCATCGAGCGCAAAAGAATCGGTGAACTGTTTTCTTCAACTGGTTTATTGAATCGAGCTGTCAGAAAGAACTAACGTTACTGGTCATCCGAAAACCGATACAACCGGTTCTTGACTCGTGAACGAGTCATTATCTGGCTCGGCTCGGTGTTCATCTCTCTCTTCACAGCAGTTCAGTCAGCACGCGCAGTCTTCTTAATCGCTTGATTCGCTCAATGATGTGCCAGCTTCATCAAACCTGCCATCTACAGTTCTGGCAGTGGTTTGTAATGGAATGATTCGTAACATTATTATAATTGTAACGAGTAACGATGCAGCACATAAAAAAATATCGGAGTAAAAGTATTAAACTCAGCGAAAATATGTACTGAAGTAAAAGTGGAAGTAGGAGAAAAAAATAATACTCTAGTAAAGTACAGATACCGCCTTTTAGTACTTAAGTACAGTAGTGAAGTAGTTCTACTTCGTTACTATACATCTCTGCTTCCTGTTGGGTTTTGGATTTTGTACCAAGATACTTTTTTGTAGGTAATGGTGTGTTACATGTGTGTACCGATTTTCATGAATGTACGTGAAACACAGCTCGAGGCGCACTCCGTTGAAATTTAACAGGTGGCGCTATCGAGCCATTTTGCCACACCCACTTCTGAAACCTATATCAGATGTAAATTTTTGCCAGTCCTGATGTGTGTGCAAAGTTTCGTGAGTTTTGGAGCATGTTTAGGCCCTCAAAAATGCGACTCATGATGGAGAAGAAGAAGAAGAAGAATAAACGGAGCAATTCCAATAGGGTCCTCGCACTGCAGTGCTCGGGCCCTAATTAAAGCTGCAAGCAGCGATGAACGGGCCCTCGCACCCGGGCTCAACGGCAGCGAGTGGCTTTAGTAAATATGGGGAGCGGTGAGAAATATGCATTTAAACTCATAAATATAAGTGGAGTATATCAAAGTTTATTCCATATATGTGCCAATCTTCCTGTTGCCAGCAGGTGGCACTATCATTATAATGGAATATTGGCCTTCAGATGTGTTCAAGGCAGGACTCTTATCAAACGTGAAGTTTGGGGAAGATCGAACAAATTATGCCTGAGTTACAACTACTTCTCTTGCTGTGGTGAGACATCAAATTTTGTCATGGTGTTATGGACACGCCCTTTAACAAAAACTCAAGATCTCCACAATTGCACAGGCCTTTAGATTAGACTGACCACTAAAAAACATTAATATCAAAAGATTTCTAGGAGTAGTTTGTCACAGCGTAAAACATGTCACTTCCTGTTGCCAGCAGGTGGCACTATGACTATAACTGAATATGGGCATGTAGATCTGTTAAGGGCAGAAGTCTTATCTAACATGTGAAGTTTGGGGCAGATTGGACATTATATGTCAGAGTTACAGCAACTTCCTTTTTCATGGCGAAACATCGAAATTTGTCAGGCCGCCATGGACACTACCTTTAACGCAACCTCAAGATCTTCAAAATTTAACATTGCAAAGGCCTTTAGATTTAAATGACCAAGTTTGGTGTTGATCTGAATAAATCTCTAGTTGGAGTTTGTCAAAGTACAACCCCTGAAAATGGCAAAAACAACACCAATTTTGCAGAGAAAATTCTCAATAACCGAGTTCCTGTTGGGATTCAGATTTCATACCAGGAGACTTTTTTGTAGGTATTGGTGTTACCTGTGTGTACCGATTTTTGTACATGTACGTGAAACATAGCTTGTGGCGCACTCTGTTGAAAGTGTTTAGGTGGCGCTATCGAGCCATTTTGCCACACCCGATGGAATATTGGCCTTCAGATGTGTTCAGGCCAGGACTTTTATCACACATGTGAAGTTTGGGGAAGATCGGACATTTTATGCCTGAGTTATAACATCTTTTATTCCCATGGCGAGACATCGAACTTCGTCACGGCGCCATGGACACGCCTTTTAACGAAAACTCAAGATCTTCACAACTTAACATCACACAGGCCTTTAGATTAGACTGACCACAAAAAAGACATTGATGTCATAAAATTTCTAGGAGTAGTTCATCGCAGTGTAAAATATGTCACTTCCTGTTGCCAATAGGTGGCGCTATGACTATAATTGAATATGGGCATGTCAATCTGTTCAGGTTCGGAGTCTCATCAAACATGTGAAGTTTGGGGCAGATTGGACATTGTATGTCTGAGTTCTAGCAACTTCATTTTTCATGGCGAATCATCGAAATTCGCCAGGCCGCCACGGTCATGCCCTTTGACGAAAACTCAAGATGTTCCCAATTAAACATTGCAAAGGCCTTTAGATTTAACTTACCAAGTTTGGTGTTGATCTGAATAAATCTCTAGGAGGAGTTCGTTAAAGTACAACCCCTGAAAATGGCAAAAACAACGCCAATTTTGCAGAGAAAATTCTAAATAACCGACTTCCTGTTGGGATTCAGATTTTGTACCAGGAGACTTTTTGTAGCTATTGGTGTGTTACATGTGTGTACCGATTTTTGTACATGTACGTGAAACATAGCTCGAGGCGCACTCTGTTGAAAGTGTGTAGGTGGTGCTATCGAGCCATTTTGCCACACCCGATGGAATATTGGCCTTCAGATGTGTTCAGGCCAGGACTCTTATCACACATGTGAAGTTTGGGGAAGATCAGACATTTTATGCCTGAGTTATAACATATTTTATTCCCATGGCAAGACATCGAACTTCGTCACGGCGCCATGGACACGCCTTTTAACCAAAACTCAAGATCTTCACAATTTAACATCGCACAGGCCTTTAGATTAGACTGACCACAAAAACGACATTGATGTTGTAAAATTTCTAGGAGTAGTTTGTCACAGTGTAAAATATGTCACTTCCTGTTGCCAATAGGAGGCGCTATGACTATAACTGAATATGGGCATGTCAATATGTACAGGGTCGGAGTCTCATCAAACATGTGAAGTTTGGGGCAGATTGGACATTGTATGTCTGAGTTATAGCAACTTAATTTTTCATGGCGAATCATCGAAATTCGCCAGGACGCCATGGACACGCCCTTTGACAAAAACTCAAGATCTTCACAATTTAACATCGCAAACCCCTTTAGATTAGGCATAACAAATTTGGTGTTGATCTGAATAAATCTCTAGGAGGAGTTCGTTAAAATACAACGCATGGAAATGGCAAAAATGACACAAAATTTGCTCATAAAATAAAAAAATATCTGACTTCATGTTGGGTTTAGAATTTTGGTCCAAGAGTCTTTTTTGTAGGTCTTGGTGTGTTACATGTGTGTTTCATACATGTGCGTGAAATGTAGCTCGAGGCGCACACCGCTGAACGTGTATAGGTGGCGCTATCGAGCCATTTTGCCACGCCCACTTCTGAAACCCATATAAGACGTAAATTTTCGCGAAACATCAAACTTTGTCAGGCCGCCAGGGACACACCCCTTGACGAAAACTCAAAACCTTCGCAATTTAACATCACAAAGGTCTTATGATGACCCTCACCAAATTTTAAGATAATCCAATTTAAACTGTAGGAGGAGTTCGTTAAAGTACGAGGAATGGAAATGGAAAAAACTGCACAAAAATCATACAGGAAATTCAAAATAACTTACTTCCTGTTGGGTTTTGGATTTTGTACCAAGAGACTTTTTTGTAGGTAATGGTGTGTTACATGTGTGTACCGATTTTCATGAATGTACGTGAAACACAGCTCGAGGCGCACTCCGTTGAAATTTAACAGGTGGCGCTATCGAGCCATTTTGCCACACCCACTTCTGAAACCTATATCAGATGTTTTGGAGCATGTTTAGGCCCTCAAAAATGCGACTCATGATGGAGAAGAAGAAGAAGAAGAAGAAGAAACGGAGCAATTCCAATAGGGTCCTCGCACTGCAGTGCTCGGGCCCTAATTAAAGCTGCAAGCAGCGATGAACGGGCCCTCGCACCCGGGCTCAACGGCAGCGAGTGGCTTTAGTAAATATGGGGAGCGGTGAGAAATATGCATTTAAACTCATAAATATAAGTGGAATATATCAAAGTTTATTCCATATATGTGCCAATGTTCCTGTTGCCAGCAGGTGGCGCTATCATTATAATGGAATTTTGGCCTTCAGATGTGTTCAAGGCAGGATTCTTATCAAACGTGAAGTTTGGGGACGATCGAACAAATTATGCCTGAGTTACAACTACTTCTCTTGCTGTGGCGAGACATCAAATTTTGTCATGGCGTTATGGACACGCCCTTTAACAAAAACTCAAGATCTCCACAATTGCACAGGCCTTTAGATTAGACTGACCACAAAAAATACATTAATGTCAAAAGATTTCTAGGAGTAGTTTGTCGCAGCGTAAAACATGTCACTCCCTGTTGCCAGCAGGTGGCGCTATGACTATAACTGAATATGGGCATGTAGATCTTGTAGGACCTCGGTGAACAGTCACGCCACGAACTGCAGAATCGGCTGCTTCGGCCAAAGTAATTATAAGAGCCTACTTCCTCCCATCTGCGATCTGAACACAGTTAATGATTAGCTGAGGTAAACAATGCTCAAGATTGTCTGGACCCCTTTTTTATCAGGGAAACAAATGGCTAAAGGACATTGGGACATTAAGCGAATTGATAACGTGATCATACAACAGAGGAAAGGTCTGTTGCAAAATGCCCCCGCTCATGAGGAAACTAATGGTACATTGACATACTGAGTCCCTAAAAAGGAGCTGATGTAATTAACTCTTTTTACTAGATACAAGGACCCTGTGTATCACAGCATCACATGATCCCAATGTATGGAAACGCCCCAGGAATTGTTAATAATTAGTGGACCTCAATACAAAGAACTAATACAGGATCATCCCATGACTTTGCTTCCTGCTTGCTTGAGAATCTTTCTACGAACTGAACTTTTCAACAAACTATCTCAAAAGGACAACCGTTAAAAAAATCTGAAGGTTTAACTATAGTCACAAATAATGTTTTATGCCTTTTATATATGTTTGATGTGCTCAAGGTGATCAGTGCAACTTTCACCAATGTTTTATGTATGGTTTTTATAACTTTAACAGATAGTGCTATTAAATGTGTGTAAGATATGGAAAGTTTAGAATTGAATAAAAGCTCACGTTATTTATCTAAACTTGGAGCAAATTAAATTTCCAGATTCTGTATTGTGTGCATATTATGACACTTTATAAGGTATTAACCCAAAGATCCATCCCACATGACAATGCCACATGATGTTTAATCGAGAAGCAGTACGGGGCGTGTCTGGGCTCTGCAACAGCATCCCATTGGGAGATTGCACCGTGGGATGGACCAAATCTGCTTTGATAAAACCCCAATGCTCCAGTCTAGTCTCTAGTCTAGTCTCCAAGTGCGTCATCTCTTGTAGAGGGTGATGTCGTGTATCGTGTCGCTTAAATGCGGTGCGCTACGCTGCTCTTCCATCTAGGCCATGGCTTGAACTACCTACACGCTGCTAGCGTTCTTGCCATCCAGAACTCAAAACCACTCCGTTGAAACTTTGTGACAGTGAAACCATGCTTGCTTGCCCCTCTTCAACCCTGGCTTCTAGCCATCAGCGTGCTTGCAAGTCATAAAGAGCTTCAACTTTCCGTGAAAGAATCTTCAAAGCTCACGCCGCATAAACGAGAGGACTCGGAAGAAACTTTGTCCACCGTCAAGGCAAGAGCTGTTGAATCTCTCAAAATCGCCGGGCAGTCAACCAACCAATCAAGGCAAAGGGCATCCCCAGACGTCATCTACGCAACCCGCAAATCCCAGCCGGGATTCCCCTTTCAGCTCAACGCGAGCCAAGGAGACGAAACGACACCGCGGCCAGCAGCACAACCACAAGTAAAGGCAAACAAACCTCTATCTATTGCTGAAATGGTGCAAGGTCGTTATTAAGTTGTAAAGATAAACTAGGGCTCTGCTTTTATTGATTCTTGATACGCCTGTGAATTTGGTAGAGATTTTCTCATTAACTCACCTCATAAATCCATTGCAACTGTGTGTGTATGTATGTTTGTGTGTGTGTGTTCATTTAGTTTAGATCCATATAATCTATAGAATAGCTCAATAAATTCTTGTTTCATTTATAAAGAAGTATTGTCTTGTGTGGTGTATTTTAAGATTAAACTTTGCCCAGATCCTGTGCTACCTAGCCTGTAGCATATAAATTTTCTTTCTGTTTGTATTATCTTGTTCATGAAGTAAAGACAAACAGATTTTAAGGATATACTGAATTTTAAGTTCAGTGGACGAACCGTTGATGAAGTATAACTAAATCAATTTGGACTCAGTTCAATTAAAGCAATTCGAATCTTTAGATTTGATTCTTCTCAAAATAAATGAGCTAATATTTCCTTACAATCTGTTAAGGGCAGAAGTCTTATCTAACATGTGATGTTTGGGGCAGATTGGACATTATATGTCAGAGTTACAGCAACTTCCTTTTTCATGGCGAAACATTGAAATTTGTCAGGCCGCCATGGACACGCCCTTTAACGCAACCTCAAGATCTTCACAATTTAACATTGCAAAGGCCTTTAGATTTAAATGACCAAGTTTGGTGTTGATCTGAATAAATCTCTAGTAGGAGTTTGTCAAAGTACAACCCCTGAAAAGGGCAAAAACAACACCAATTTTGCAGAGAAAATTCTCAATAACCGAGTTCCTGTTGGGATTCAGATTTCATACCAGGAGACTTTTTTGTAGGTATTGGTGTTACATGTGTGTACCGATTTTTGTACATGTACGTGAAACATAGCTTGAGGCGCACTCTGTTGAAAGTGTTTAGGTGGCGCTATCGAGCCATTTTGCCACACCCGATGGAATATTGGCCTTCAGATGTGTTCAGGCCAGGACTCTTATCACACATGTGAAGTTTGGGGAAGATCGGACATTTTATGCCTGAGTTATAACATCTTTTATTCCCATGGCGAGACATCGAACTTCGTCACGGCGCCATGGACACGCCTTTTAACGAAAACTCAAGATCTTCACAACTTAACATCGCACAGGCCTTTAGATTAGACTGACCACAAAAAAGACATTGATGTCATAAAATTTCTAGGAGTAGTTCATCGCAGTGTAAAATATGTCACTTCCTGTTGCCAATAGGTGGTGCTATGACTATAATTGAATATGGGCATGTCAATCTGTTCAGGTTCGGAGTCTCATCAAACATGTGAAGTTTGGGGCAGATTGGACATTGTATGTCTGAGTTATAGCAACTTCATTTTTCATGGCGAATCATCGAAATTCGCCAGGCCGCCACGGTCATGCCCTTTGACGAAAACTCAAGATCTTCCCAATTAAACATTGCAAAGGCCTTTAGATTAGGCATACCAAATTTGGTGTTGATCTGAATAAATCTCTAGGAGGAGTTCATTAAAATACAACGCATGGAAATGGCAAAAATGACACAAAATGTACTTATAATATTAAAAAGAACCGACTTCCTTTTGGGTTTAGAATTTTGCTCCAAGAGTCTTTTTTGTAGGTATTAGTGTGTTACATGTGTGTACCGATTTCCATACATGTACGTAAAACGTAGCTCGATGCGCACACCGCTGAACGTGTATAGGTGGTGCTGTCGAGCCATTTTGTCACGCCCACTTCTGAAACCCATATCAGACGTAAATTTTCGCCAATTCAGAGGTGTGTGCAAATTTTCCTGACTTTTTGAGTATGTTTAGTCCTTTAAAAAGGCGATTCATTTGGTCCCGTAATAATAATAATAATAAGAAACGGAGCAGATACAATAGGGTCCTCACACCTTTGGTGCTCGGGCCCTAATAATAAACAAAGCAGATACAAGAGGGTCCTCGGACCTCCGTGCTCGGGCCCTAATTAAAGCTGCAAGCAGCGATGAACGGGCCCTCGCACTGGGCTCACCAGCAGTGAGTGGCTTTAGTAAATAGGTGAACGGTGAGAAATATGCATTTAAACCTGTCCCCAAAACCTTCAAACTGGCTGTTATTAAGCCTCTCATAAAAAAAGCCACAACTTGACCCCAGAGAACTAGTTAATTATAGACCAATCTCGAATCTCCCTTTTCTGTCCAAGATACTAGAAAAGGTGGTATCCTCACAATTATATTCCTTCTTAGAGAAAAATGGTATATGTGAGGATTTCCAGTCAGGATTTAGACCGTATCATAGTACTGAAACTGCTCTCCTTAGAGTTACAAATGATCTGCTCTTATCATCTGATCGTGGGTGTATCTCTCTATTAGTTTTATTGGATCTTAGTGCTGCGTTTGACACAATTGACCACAACATTCTTTTGCATAGACTTGAACACTTTGTTGGCATCAGTGGAAGTGCATTAGCATGGTTTAAATCGTACTTATATGACCGCCATCAGTTCGTAGCAGTGAATGAAGATGTATCATATCGATCACAAGTGCAGTATGGAGTACCTCAAGGCTCAGTTCTAGGGCCGCTACTCTTCAAGCTTTATATGTTACCCTTGGGAGATATCATCAGGAAACATGGTGTTAGCTTTCACTGTTATGCTGATGATACGCAGCTCTATATTTCCTCGCAGCCCGGTGAAACACACCAATTTGAAAAACTAATGGAATGCATAGTCGATATAAAAAATTGGATGACGAGTAATTTCTTACTGCTAAATTCAGAAAAAACAGAGGTGTTAATCATAGGGCCTAAAAACTCTACTTGTAATAACCTAGAACACTGTCTAAGACTTGATGGTTGCTCTGTCAATTCTTCGTCATCAGTTAGGAACCTAGGTGTGCTACTTGATCGCAATCTTTCCTTAGAAAGCCACGTTTCTAGCATTTGTAAAACTGCATTTTTCCATCTCAAAAATATATCTAAATTACGGCCTATGCTCTCAATGTCAAATGCAGAAATGTTAATCCATGCATTTATGACTTCAAGGTTAGACTACTGTAATGCTTTATTGGGTGGTTGTTCTGCACGCTTGGTAAACAAACTACAGCTAGTCCAAAATGCAGCAGCAAGAGTTCTTACTAGAACCAGGAAGTATGACCATATTAGCCCGGTCCTGTCCACACTGCACTGGCTCCCTATCAAACATCGTATAGATTTTAAAATATTGCTTATTACTTATAAAGCCCTGAATGGTTTAGCACCTCAGTATTTGAATGAGCTCCTTTTACATTATACTCCTCTACGTCCGCTACGTTCTCAAAACTCAGGCAATTTCATAATACCTAGAATATCAAAATCAACTGCGGGCGGCAGATCCTTTTCCTATTTGGCGCCTAAACTCTGGAATAACCTACCTAACATTGTTCGGGAGGCAGACACACTCTTGCAGTTTAAATCTAGATTAAAGACCCATCTCTTTAACCTGGCATACACATAACATACTAATATGCTTTTAATATCCAAATCCGTTAAAGGATTTTTAGGCTGCATTAATTAGGTAAACTGGAACCGGAACACTTCACATAACACCGTACTTTCTACATCATTAGAAGAATGGCATCTACGCTAATATTTGTCTGTTTCTCTCTTGTTCCGAGGTCACCGTGGCCACCAGATCCAGTCTGTGTCCAGATCAGAGGGTCACTGCAGTCACCCGGATCCAGTACGTATCCAGACCAGATGGTGGATCAGCACCTAGAAAGGACCTCTACTGACCTAAAAGACAGCGGAGACCAGGACAACTAGAGCCCCAGATACAGATCCCCTGTAAAGACCTTGTCTCAGAGGAGCACCAGGACAAGACCACAGGAAACAGATGATTCTTCTGCACAATCTGACTTTGCTGCAGCCTGGAATTGAACTACTGGTTTCGTTTGGTCAGAGGAGAACTGGCCCCCCAACTGAGCCTGGTTTCTCCCAAGGTTTTTTTCTCCATTCTGTCACCGATGGAGTTTCGGTTCCTTGCCGCTGTCGCCTCTGGCTTGCTTAGTTGGGGTCACTTCATCTACAGCGATATCGTTGACTTGATTGCAAATTAAAACAGACACTATTTCAACTGAACAGAGATGACATCAATGAATTCAATGATGAACTGCCTTTAACTATCATTTTGCATTATTGAGACACTGTTTTCCAAATGAATGTTGTTCAGTGCTTTGGCGCAATGTATTTTGTTTAAAGCACTATATAAATAAAGGTGATTGATTGATAAAGGTGATTTAAACTCATAAATATAAGTAGAACATATCAAGGTTTATTCCATATATGTGGCAATCTTCCTGTTGCTTGCAGGTGGCGCTATCATTACTATGGAATATTGGCCTTCAGATGTGTTCAGGCCAGGACTCTTATCGAAATTGTGAAGTTTGGGGAAGATCAAACATTTTATGCCTGAGTTACAACAACTTCTCTTGCAGTGGCGAGACATCAAATTTTTTTCATGGCGCCATGGACACGCCCTTTAACAAAAACTCAAGATTGCCACAATTTAACATTCCACAGGCCTTTAGATTAGACTGACCACAAAAAATACATTAATGTCAAAAGATTTCTAGGAGTAGTTTGTTACAGCGTAAAACATGTCACTTCCTGTTGCCAGCAGGTGGCGCTATGACTATAACTGAATATGGGCATGTAGATCTGTTAAGGGCAGAAGTCTTATCTAACATGTGAAGTTTGGGGCAGATTGGACATTGTATGTCTGAGTTACAGCAACTTCCTTTTTCATGGTGAAACATCGAAATTTGTCAGGCAGCCATGGACACGCCCTTTAATGAAACCTTAAGATCTTCGCAATTTAACATCACAAAGGCCTTTAGATTTAACTTACCAAGTTTGGTGTTGATCTGAATAAATCTCTAGGAGGAGTTCGTTAAAGTACAACCCCTGAAAATGGCAAAAACAACGCCAATTTTGCAGAGAAAATTGTAAATAACCGACTTCCTGTTGGGATTCGGATTTTGTACCAAGAGACTTCTTTGTAGCTATTGGTGTGTTACATGTGTGTACCGATTTTTGTACATGTACTTGAAACATAGCTCGAGGCACACTCTGTTGAAAGTGTGTAGGTGGTGCTATCGAGCCATTTTGCCACACCCGATGGAATACTGGCCTTCAGATGTGTTCAGGCCAGGACTCTTATCACACATGTGAAGTTTGGGGAAGATCAAACATTTTATGCCTGAGTTATAACATATTTTATTCCAATGGCAAGACATCGAACTTCGTCACGGCGCCATGGACACGCCTTTTAACCAAAACTCAAGATCTTCACAATTTAACATCGCACAGGCCTTTAGATTAGACTGACCACAAAAACGACATTGATGTTGTAAAATTTCTAGGAGTAGTTTGTCGCAGTGTAAAATATGTCACTTCCTGTTGCCAATAGGAGGCGCTATGACTATAACTGAATATGGGCATGTCAATATGTACAGGGTCGGAGTCTCATCAAACATGTGAAGTTTGGGGCAGATTGGACATTGTATGTCTGAGTTATAGCAACTTAATTTTTCATGGTGAATCATTGAAATTCGCCAGGACGCCATGGACACGCCCTTTGACAAAAACTCAAGATCTTCACAATTTAACATCGCAAACCCCTTTAGATTAGGCATACCAAATTTGGTGTTGATGTGAATAAATCTCTAGGAGGAGTTCGTTAAAATACAACGCATGGAAATGGCAAAAATGACAAAAAATTTGCTCATAAAATAAAAAAATATCTGACTTCCTGTTGGGTTTAGAATTTTGCTCCAAGAGTCTTTTTTGTAGGTCTTGGTGTGTTACATGTGTGTTTCATACATGTTCGTGAAATGTAGCTCGAGGCGCACACCGCTGAACGTGTATAGGTGGCGCTATCGTGCCACGCCCACTTCTGAAACCCATATCAGACGTAAATTTTCGCCAGTTCGGAGGTGTGTGCAAATTGAAAAAAAAAAATATATATACTTTTTGAGTATATTTAGGCCTTCAAAAATACGATCCATTGGGGAGAATAATAATAATAATAATAATAATAATAATAATAATAATAATAATAATAATAATAAACGGAGCAGATACAATAGGGTCCTCACACCTTCGGTGCTCGGGCCCTAATAATAATTAAAGCTGCAAGCAGCGATGAACGGGCCCTCACACCCGGGCTCACCGCCATCATGTGGCTTTAGTAAAAAAGTGAACGGTGAGAAATATGCATTTCAAATTGTAAATATAAGTGGAATGTGTCAAAGTCAATTATATGTGCCAATTTTCCTGTTGCCAACAAATGGCGCTTTCATTATAATGGAATATTGTCCTTCAGATGTGTTCAGGCCAGGAGTCTTATCGAACATGTGAAGTTTGGGGAATATTAAACATTTTATGCCTGAGTTACAACAACTTCTCTTCCTATGGCGAGACATCAAATTTTGTCACAGCGCCATGGACACGCCCTTTAACAAAATCTCAAGATCTCCACAATGTAACATTGCAAAGACCTTTAGATTAGACTGACCAAAGTAAAATGTTGATGTCATAAAATTTCTTGGAGTGTAAAACATGACACTTCCTATTGCCAGCAGGTGGTGCTATGACTGAATATGGGCACGTAGATCTGTCAAGGGCAGAAGTCTTATCTAACATGTGAAGTTTGAGGCAGAGTTACAGCAACTTCCTTTTTCATGGCGAAACATCAAAATTTGTCAGGCCGCCATGGACACGCCCTTTAACGAAACCTCAAGATTTAAGATTTAAGATTGCAAAGGGCTTAAGGTTACACTGACCAAGTTTGGTGATGATCTGAATAAATCCCTAGGAGGAGTTCGTTAAAGTACAACCCCTGAAAATGGCAAAAATGTGTGACCAAAAAAGACCAATTTTGCAGGGAAAATTCAAAATAACCGAATTCCTGTTGGGATTCGGATTTCATACCAAGAGACTTTTTTGTAGCTATTTGTGTGTTACATATGTGTACCGATTTTCGTACATGTACGTAACATTTAGCTTGAGGTGCACTCCATTGAAATTGTATAGGTGGCGCTATCGAGCCATTTTGCCACACCCAATGGAATATGGGCCTCCAGATTTGTGCAGGTCAGTACTCTTATCAAACATGTGAAGTTTGGGCAATCAGGAAACATAGCTCAAAGTGCACATTGTTGAAAGTGTATAGGTGGCGCTGTCGAGCCATTTTGCCACACCCACTTCTGAAACCCATATCAGATGTACATTTTTGTCGGTTCTGAGGTGTGTGAAAAGTTTCATGACTTTTTGAGTATGTTTAGGCCCTCAAAAATGTGATTCATTTTGGAGAAGAAGTATAATAATAAGAATAATAATAAGAAACTGAGGAATTCCTAGAGGGTCCTCGCACCATCGGTGCTTGGGCCCTAATAATAATAAACAAAGCAGATACAAGAGGGTCCTCGCACCTCGGTGCTTGGGCCCTAATAATAATAAACAAAGCTGATACAAGAGGGTCCTCGCACCTCGGTGCTCGGGCCATAATTAAAGCTGCAAGCAGCGATGAACGGGCAACTCGCACCCGGGCTCACCACCACCCGGTGCCCATAGGAGGAACCGTGAACGTTGGGCCATATGCTTATACAATAGTAAATATTTTTGCCACATTTCCTGCTGCCAACAGGTGGCATTATGATTATAACTGAATATCGCCATGTAAATGTCATTAGTCCAGGACTCTTACCAAACATGCAAAGTTTCAGGTAGATCAGACATCTCATGTTTAAGTTAGTATGAAATAAGTCATTCCTGTTGCCAGCAGGCGGCATTATACTTATAATTGAATATTGGCCTTTAGTTGTGTTCAGGCCAGGACTCTTATAATACATGTGAAGTTTGGGTCAGATTGGGAATTGTATGCATGAGTTACAACAACTTCCTGTTTCATAGTATTAATAGCATTTTTTAGCACATAGTAAGTGTTGTTAGAATGTTTGAAAATATTTCTAGCATGATTAGCACACAATGGCAAATTTTATTGTGTTGCAAATAGTGCATAACATTTTTAAACATGACACTTCCTGTTACCAACAGGTGGCGCTATGACTATAACCGAATCTGGGAATGTTGATGTATTCAGGACAGGACCCTTGTCAAACGTTTGAAGTTTGTGGCAGATCGGACGTTGCTAGCCTCAGTTACAGCAACTTCCTTATTCACTACATTAGTAGCATGCTTTAGCACTTAGCTAAGTGTTTCTAGCATGTATTAATATGTATGTAGTATGTTGCCAGCCTATTTAACACTTGTTTACACTTTTTAATAAGTTCCTAGGAGTCTCTAACAGTGTTAACCATGCCAATTCCTGTTACCAGCAGGTGGCGCTATCACTATAACTGAATATGGGCATGCTGATGTATTGAGTACGGGGACTCTTGTCAAACGTGTGAAGTTTGGGTAAGATCGGACATTGCTTGCCTTTTATACAGCAACTTCCTTTTTCACTGCCTTAGTAGAATGCTTTAGCACTTAGCTAAGTGTTGCTAGCATGTATTAGTATGTATCTAGTATGTTGCCAGCCCATTTAACACTTTTTGACACTTTTTAATTTGTTCCTAGGAGTCCATAACATTGTTAACCTTGTCACTTCCTGTTACCAGCAGTTGGCACTATGACTTTAACTGAATATGGTCATGGGTGTTTGTTCAGAGCCGAACACCTATCACACGTATTAAGTTTGGGGAAGATCGGACATTGCTTGCCTGAGTTACAGCAACTTCCTTTTTCACTGCCTTAGTAGAATGCTTTAACACTTAGCTAAGTGTTGCTAGCATGTTTTATTATGTTTCTAGCATGTTGCCAGCCTATTTAACACTTTTTGACACTTTTTAATTTGTTCCTAGGAGTCCATAACAGTGCTAACCTTGTCACTTCCTGTTACCAGCAGGTGGCGCTATGACTATAACTGAATTTGGTCATGGGTGTTTGTTCAAAACAGAACAACTATCACACGTGTGAAGTTTGGGGAAGATCGGACATTGCATGCCTGAGTTACAGCAACTTCCTGTTTCACGGCGAAACATCAAACTTTGCCAGGCCGCCAGGGACACACCCCTTGACGAAAACTCAAAACCTTAGCAATTTAAGATCACAATGATTGATCTTATGATGACCCTCACCAAATTTTAAGATAATCCGATTAAAACTGTAGGAGGAGTTCGTCAAAGTACGAGGCATGGAAATGGAAAAAACTGCACAAAAATCATACAGGAAATTCAAAATAACTTACTTCCTGTTGGGTTTTGGATTTTGCACCAATAGACTTTTTTGTAGGTAACGGTGTGTTACATGTGTGTACCGATTTTCATGAATGTACGTGAAACACAGCTCGAGGCGCACTCAGTTGAAATTTAACAGGTGGCGCTATCGAGCCATTTTGCCACACCCACTTCTGAAACCTATATCAGATGTACATTTTCGACAGTCCTGATGCGTGTGCAAAGTTTCGTGAGTTTTGGAGCATGTTTAGGCCCTCAAAAATTCCCTTCATTACGAAGAAGAAGAAGAAGAAGAAGAAGAAGAAGAAGAAGAAGAAGAAGAATAAACAGAGCAATTTCAATAGGGTCCTCGCACTGCAGTGCTCGGGCCCTAATAATAATTATAAACAAAGCAGATACAAGAGGGTCCTCGCACCTTGGTGCTCGGGCCCTAATTAATGTCTTGTTCACTTTTCCTTTAATTATCTGAAGGACTTGGTGGCCAATAAAAAGAAACAGCATAAATTAAATTATTATTATTATTATTATTATATATATTTTTTTTTTTTACAATTAACAAAAATGTAAACAATGATTCCAACCACAATAATATAGCTGCAAGCAGCAATTACGGGGCCAAGCACTCCACCGGCAAATTGAGGAGCTAAGCATGGCATGGAGCATCACAAAAAATGCAACAATGAGCAATTAAAGCAATTTTAGGATGATTGTAATTGAAATGGCGTAAAAATCATAAATACAACCACTAGTAATATGATTCAATGGCTTATCACGTTTGACCAACAGGTGGCGCTGTAATCAAATAATTTTAGCGTGTTCTGTGTGAGATGACAATAAAACAATAAATATTTGGTGTTAATATCCTTAATCATTGTAGAAATACAGCTTGAAGCGTCATTTTTACATCATGCCACAAATTCATCACTGTGGTATGCGAATAAGGATTTATCTATCGACACAAAATCCATAAAATTTTGCCAGCACAGTCTGAAAATCATCTGATTCAATTTTGGTGAAATTCGGACTAATGGTTGAGGAGTTCAAAAAGTAGGTTTTCAACATAAATCAAAATGGCGGACAGCAAGTTCGGCTTACTCTGGCCTATTTGGTATCTATGTTATCGGCATAAGCCAGGGAATATTTAGACACCAGTTTAATTGCAATAGGCTAATGCATTAAAAAGTTATTAGTATTTGTATAAGTGTAATTATTCATGGTTAATGAATGGTTTATTACTCTTGACCAATAGGTGGCGCTGTTACCAAATGTATGGGGCATGGTCAGAGTGGGGTGACAATGACACATACAAAGTTTGGTGCAAATATGTCAAAGCTTTGCAGAGATACAGCCTCAAATGCAGTTTTTTGCACCCTTCCAGCAAATTTGTTGATCCGCTAAATGTGAACCGTTTTGTATACCAACACGAAATCCATAAATTTTTGCCAGCATGGTCTGATGATGATCCACGTCAAATTTGGTGAAAATCGGACTAATGGTCTAGGAGGAGTTCGAAAAAATAGGTTTTCAACATTAATCAAAATGGCGGACAAGAAGTATGGCCAATATTCACATAATTGCTATCGATGTTCTCGGCATGACCCAAAGAATATAGGGAGACCATTTTCATTTCAATAGTCTAATTTATTCAAAAGTTATTAGCATTTTTGTGATATTTCATTATGACTTTTGATCACAAGGTGGTACCTTCAGGGCATGGAGCCGAAGATTTTTGTCATTATTTTTGTAACGATACGTTAAAGTGTTAAAAAAATACAGCATTTTAAAACATAATTCAAAATGGCTGACGCCTAAAATGGCTGGCATGGTAAAATTGGATACCATTCGATTCGACATGGCCCACTGAATCCAAAGGGACCAGTTGTGTGATTTTTGGCCAAACCATTCAGAATTCATAAGCCAAAATATGCATTTTTCATATCTACTGACCACTAGGTGGCGCTGCATCGAAAAACTGCAGGTCGTCTCAGGACATGGTTATCATAACACACACCAAGTTTGGTCTCAATATGCCAAACCGTTGCCGAGATATAGCCTCACATGCATTTTTGCATGCTTTTCGTCAAATTTGTTAACGTGTCGTTCGAATCAACTTGAATTCCATAACTTTTTGCCAGCATGGTCTGAAGATGATCTGAGACAATTTTCATGTAAATCAGACTAACTGTCTAGGACGAGTTCGAAAAAGTAGGTTTTTCGAAAAAATTTAAAATAGCCAAATAACTAAACCTTGCGGGTTTTTTTTTTTTAATTTTGGGGTTTATTCGACTTGGCATGAGCCAAGGATTCAGAGGAAAAAAGATATTTCATTTTCTGGCTTACAGTTCAAAAGTTATTAGCATAAAAATATTGAAACTTTGGACAAGTGGTGGTGCTAGAGAGTTGGAGTTAGAGACTTCAAATTTGCTATAGTTAATGTTGGGACTGTCCTCTATCACTGTGCCAAATTATACAACTTTCCATAGCACCATAGACTTGCTGCGGAAGAAAACAATTACGCTAACGAATAGAATAGGTGCCTTGCACCTTCGGTACTTGGCCCCTAATAACGCCAACAATTTCAATAGGTGCCTACGCACCTTTCGGTAAAAATGTCATTTCTACATATCTGTAAAAGTATTTTGACTAGTAAAAAGGTTATTTAAAATACCAGTAATTTTATTTTCACTAGTTGCAGGGGCAATTTCAGATATCAGCTGCCTTTGTCGATATCAATAATTACTTTGTTACTAGTTGAAATGTTAATTCTTGATATCAGTAAATGTATTTCAACATGTTACAATTGTTATGTTTGATATCTGAAAATTCATTTCTGATATCAATATAATTTCTGATATCTAAAATGGCTTTCTTACTAGTAACAATCACATTCATGATATCAGAAATAAACATTTTCACTGGTGACAATTAAATTGTTGATATCAAGAATTAAATTGTTGATATCAAGAATAGACTACTGTACTAGTAACCGTGTGATTACTGATATAAAAAATAAAGGTCTTTACTAGTAAGAATTGTATTTCTGATATGTGTAATCTGAATTTCAACTAGTAAGAAAGTAATTCTTGATATCAACAATTAAATAATAATGGAAGCCTATGGTGACATTTAACTAGTGAAAATACAATTACAGATATCAAGAATTATAATTTTTACTAGTTGAAATATAATTCCTGATATCAAGAATTAGCATTGTTACTAGAAATTTAATTGTTTATATCAAGAATTAAAATTTTTACTAGTGAAAATTGAATTGTTGATATCAAGAATACATATCCTGTAAGTGATAAAATTCGGCTTTCCATAGTGAAGCACAACTTGAAGATTTTACAGGTAATGAGCATAACAAAACTTTGGTTTTTAACAGGACTTGGTGTGTGGGGGCTGCACTTGAGAACACCATGTAATATCTGATAACCATCCGTAGGGGGGGTACCCTAATACCATAAATCTTTAATACTCATACATGTATAAAATTGATTTATGCATATGCAACAACAGATGCAACATCTTTTAGATTTTTTTTTTTTTTTACAACTTAACTGACGGGTGCGATCTACGCCAGAGTCTGTCTGGTCTTTATTACATATCCTGGTGCATAGACATGACCTTTCATCTCGGCGGGATAGATAAAGCCTTAGCTTCGACTATTTGAACACGATGGGGTTTTTAACACCTCAAAAATCAATCTCACCCGATGTATTGTGAACCATTTGCATTTGAAGTTCTTCTGTATTACACTGGAAATCAAAGATCTCAGTTCTCTTGTTTGTATTAGGTATGTCTCATAAATGTGTGTGTGTGTGGGTGTGATTGTTTGTAAGTTATATTCTGTATGCTTGTTTATACAGTGTGTTTGCATTTGTAAGTTTGTGTTTGTTTGCGTGTATGTTTATGCTTTCTGTATATTTATGTGTGTGTGTGTGTGTGTGTGTGTGTGTGTGTGTGTGTTTGTGATTTTATATTTGTGTTTGTGCACTTGTTTACATTTGCAGTACGTTTATGATGAGGTTGAAAGATCTAGGGGGTTAATAAAAATAATAAATGTAACTAAAATAAACTAAATTAACTAACTAAAATTATGCAAACTTTCCTATACCATAGTCTGACCTGTTAAAAAAAATCATAGGTCTCACATCCTTTTGACCTGTCGTTGAGCTTTTGGCTTAACTTTGGCAAAGTGCACCCTCACATATGTATGTCATAAAATAGTTTACATTTTCACCCTTTGATCAGTGAGCATAATCTATTTTTGATCACCTAACTTTAGATGACGCACAACACCAACATTTAAATGTCAGAACCCTCAAAACTCATCAGTTTCAAAATCCTTTCAAAAATACCATACACTATGTTCGCATCAGTAATCACACAGCCCCCAGACACTCTACGCAGTTTTCATTTCGATGCACTACTTGAAACAAAATATTTACGCTTCGTACCATGTTGTAAAACCTTGTGCTTTTAATGACCTATGTCTGTTTTATTTGCTAGATAACATGACTCGAGCATTACAGAAGAAAATCAAAGACATTCCAAAACACCTCGTTTCTGTTAGATATTTGCACACACGTGTGTGTGCATGTTTTAACTGATATGGCATGTTAGAAGTTAAGATTGACAAAAATAAAAGATCTTTTGGTTATGCGTGATTAACTAAAAAAACTAAAAACAAACAACACTTTTATTATAATAATCATTAACCTAGTTTTCTTTTTATTTAATTTGTAACAAACTATAACTAGTTTTTAAATAGTTTTAACAATGCTTAATGCGGTTTTTATTCTTTAAAAAAAAAAAAATACATTGTTTATATTTCAGTTACATAGTTTATATCATTACATTGTTTCTATTTCATTTATGTTTTAACCTTTTTCTTTCAATGCATTGTGTATGTAAAAACCTTACTAAAAACTTCCCTTGTACCGTTAAATAATCATACCACATTTTCATATTTTAAAGTTTAAGTTTTAGTTTTTAGTTTTTGAACAGTTTTCGACAGCCCCGCACACAAAAAACACTTCCCCCCCAATCGTAAATTCCTCCAGATTATTGAAATGGAATGCGCATATGGCTGTACAGCAACAGGTGTCCAAACAGGTGTCCAGTAGGGTGGGAAGGACTCTGGGAGTGGTGACATTTTTATGACCCTCATTAATCAAAGTTTTTGCGACAAAGCATACTATACTCTTTTTTAGCATCTTACTATCATTTTGATTCATCATTTATGTCATTTAGATAGTAATAGACTATCACATATGATGCTCAAGAGACAGACAATATTAGCTGCAATGTATGTGGGGGGAATGTTTATAATTTTAATCAATGAAATAAAACATAAGCAAACACTATTTATTTATAGTTGTATGTAATTTGACAAGCTTTCTTTCATTACAATGCTGACAAATATTTTGTTTTCAAAAACCTTTTTTTTTTCATGCACAGATAAACCAGAAGAATTAAGAACATACATACATCTATCTTTCCAGTCCATGTTTTACTCTTCAACTAAAATTGTTCATGTTTTCTTAGCTTTTGCAAAGAACACACCAGTAACATCATCCACTCCCACCTTCATGTCCGGGGGAAGGTGGTAAATACACAACTGCAACAGCTTATATCCACTGGCCTTCAGGCTAGCACAGACCTGAGACTCATCCAGAGGGACCACAGGGATGTACAGCCCTGGTGCCCCCATGTAGAAGCTCTCTCCCAGGGCACCAATAAGCAGGAGGTAACCGCCTTTTTTAAGCAGGCTGGAGATGTTGTCTAATGCATGGTTGAAGGAAAGCAAGTCATGGCTCACACTCTCCAGACAAAAAGATGACACCAGACAATCTGCTCCAGAAGGTGGCAAGAACTCTGGTGATAATGGAAAGGACTGGTGTACATCAACTGGCAGCACATCAGACACAACTGAACGAAGACGTGTTGCTTTTTCTGCCCAAGTCGTTGAACTAGAGAAAATTAAAATGTTCAGTACATTGGATTAGATTATTAGATATTAAGTGTGCATTTTAGAAAAATGTGTGTGTACAAAACTTTTTAGAAAGTCATTTTTATATAAACTGATTATCACAGAATCACTGGCTCTTAATGTCACTTTTACTAGAATCACTTCTACTAATTACACAACACCTACTTCATTAGACGCCATACAGATAAATAATGGATGATTATCATCATCGATATAAAGTATAACAATCTACACCTAGTTACAGGTTAGCACCTGATGGCATTTCTTCTGGGCTTTTCAGTTACAACAAATGTGTTTTAGAAACACATGGTTATAACAGCCAGAGAAAAGACTAAGACAGAAGTCAAGGCTCAAGAGCCCAACTAAAGCAAACACTGATCTCTAACATGGTTACTTCAAATGAAACAATAAATCAAGATCTAAACCTTAGCTCATTCTCAATAAGATCTTCTGTAGACGTCTGACAGAAATAAAGTCAGTCTGGTTATTAATAAGTGGAGCTGGTGATGCTGTTTGTGGGGTTGTTTAATCAGATCTTGAGAGATTTCATTTATTTTATTTCAGTTGATTTCATCTAAGGCTGTGTCTGAAGTCAGTTGTAGTAGTTCTTCTGTTTCTCTTTTCTTCAGTGATTCTGTTTGTTAACAGCAGCTGTTCATCACTAATGCTCAATCAGCACTTAGTTAATCAATGAATTACTTAAATGCAAAGTTTTAAAACTTACATGGTTTAAATCAAGGCAATCTATTTACTCAATCAGTTTGAGTAAAGTTTACTTATCAGGTTTTACAGTGTATTTCAAATAGAGCTATTAAAAAAAATCAATCAAATTAACTTTGGCTACATCTGGAAAAAGAAGACCCATTATATGAAGAAAGTAGAGATGATAAAACAATATAAAGAGGGACGTTTACAAGCTATTGATTTTGACTCTATAAATGGGACCCTTAAAATGAATTGGTTAAAATCCCTTTTAAATAATAACAGTTTTTGGTTTCATATTCCCAGAGAGTTATTTAAGAAATTAGGAGGAATAGAGTTTCTTTTAAGATGTGACTTCACTGCTCAACGTCTCCCAGTTAAATTATCCCAGTTTCACCAACAGGTCTTGTTATATTGGAAGATTTTATGTAACCATAATTTCACACCACACAATACACCATTATGGAATAATAGATACATTACAGTTAGAAACAAATCATTGTATGACAAGGATTGGATGGAAAAAGGTATTTGGTCAGTGTCCCATTTAATTGAGAATAGTGCTATTATATCATATGAGAATTTCTGTTTTAAATATTTAAATTGCAGTCGAGCTAAATTTGAATCCATTGTAAAAGCTATTCCTAACTCTATTATTTGTTTGATCAAAGAAACTCTTCTTTATTCGAACCCTATGACCCTGTGTTTACCTCCACTGTTAATTGAAGGCTGTGAATTTAAAGGAGGTAAACTATTGTATTCTGTATATTGTAATGTGAAGATGTATTGTTTGGCCAAGTTGTTTGTACATTAATGTTTGTTCAATAAAAAAAAAAAAAATACTACAAGGGAAACTTACATACGAAACCTGGCTAGATGGATATAATTAATGTTTTTTTTTTTTTTTTTTTTTTTTCAAATTTAACAGCGAATAGTGATATATCAAATACACGAGGAAACATCCTACCTAGATTTTGCGTACCTCTGTGTGAAAATTAATCAATATACAATGCGGAGATTGCTTTATTCTTCTGTTGATTATGTGGATCAGCGTCAGCATCAGGTTAATCAGTCCACAGGGATTTCTTCTTTCAAACACAAACCACTCAAATATGCAATACTTTACATTTTCGGATAGCTGATTTTGTTCTGACTGTTAAATATAAGATCATAAGGTTTCTGACTGTCAAACGAGACCGATATTGTTGATAAAGTATGTATGTTTTATTAACTTTTAAAATTATTTTACAATTTAACGTAATGCTATTAGGTTTGCATTAATTAAAATATTGCTGTTTGCATCCATGTGTGTTTTATCGGTTTATCTGTTTTGTAAAATATCTGCAGCATAAATAATTTTGTCTATAAGCAATGCATGTATTTTGTTACGAATTCTTCAGATAAAACAAATATCAAAATTAGTCATGTGTTGTATTATTTTACAGCCCGTTTTTTTTTTTTTTTTTCATTTCAAAATGTTTGATGCAAAGTTGGCTGTCAACTTGAAAATGATGAAACAAACTAATGTATGTGCACAATTGAGAAATGTGAAGATAAATCACAGCCCATGTCTCACAAGGTGAACATTTCACTAAACAAAAAAAAATAATAATAATCAATGTAATACAAACATTTTCGAGAAATAAGTAATTTTTACATTTACATAATTGGTAAGGTAAAAATAAATTATGTATCTGTGTGTACACACCATGAGTTCAATTTTCATTTTGTGAACAGTAGGGAACATTAGTGTATTTAATTCATTCACCGGACCCGCACTGGCTCAGTTAACATTTATAGAATAGTAATAATAGCAGTGTATATCTTATTTGCATTTGAAGTGATATTATAAATCCTTTAAACATATATAGAAGGTAATATTTGGATTTCTTTGGTTCTCTGCACTGGCGTTTAGCACAAACGGAAATATCTACGCACACACTCGCAAGACCGGAAATCCAAGATGGCGGAGATATGCAACTAGCCCATTAGTGAAATGAAATTAAAGTTAAGCTGAGATATTTAAAGTTCTTCTACATGACATTGTTGTCATGACATCCAGAGAGTGTTTGCTGTAATCAGTTGACACTTCACCACTGTGTAATATGATTTAAAGTTTTTACTATTATTATTATTATTATTATTATTATCACTTAGATCAGCATGCCCAACCCTGTTCCTGGAGATCTAACTTCCTGCAGAGTTCACTTTCAACCCTGAGATAACAGGTCATGCAATGATGTCACAAGCCAAAATCTCCGATTTCATTGTCTAGACGATAACAACGCAACCAGAGTAAAAAAAAAATAATAATAATAATAATAAAATCTTCACCCTGGAAATTAGTTTTCAAACATGTTCGGTTTTAGTGACCTGGTGCTGTATTAGCGTATGGACGATCATCCAAAGCTGCAGTCTAGAAAATACCTGCTTTCGTGGGGAACCGGGTTACAAGGGTTTGAAGAATGGATATCAGGATCCTAAAATCAACAAGAAGAGGCTACCATCTTGAGTTCAGCTCTAACTAATATATTGATATTAAATGGTCAACATTGTTTGTTTGTGCTTCACCTTTCTGTTTTTTTTTTTTTTTTTTTTTTTTTATGGGATTAAAATAGAAAAAAAGTTATAGATGGGAATCTCACCTGCGACCCTCCAGTTGACACACATACTTGAAGTAAGCTGTCCAGTCTATACTGCTCTTTCCCTCCTGTAGCCAGTTTTGCAGCTCTCTTCGATTCACTTCCAAAAAATCCGACAGGATGACACGATCAAATCTCTCACAACCACTCATGACCTGGTAGAGAGTGGGGCCAGATCCAACATCAACTAAAATCTCCCCTCTTATATCATCTGTAAAAGAGAGTGAATATTCTAGAGTGACTGCAGTATTGAAAATTTTCATGTTTATTCTTGCACTTATATACAATAATAATAGTAATTATTTTAAAAAATCCCTAAAACTGTCAGAAAAGGATAAGGCCTAAGATATTTCTTAAGCTGTTATGAAAGAAAAAACAGCACAATTATCAACAACAAAAACTATAACAATTTGAAATACTGATTTTTTTTTCTGGTGATTAAAAAGATGTTAACTCTCTCCCTATCTCTCTCTTTCTCTCTCTCTGTCTGTATCTCTGTCACTCAGCTCATCACCAGCCCCTCCCCCACAGACACACATTCCTCACACAGAGAGAGTGGCCTCAGAGTGAGCTGACAGTTTTTTAAATTTTCTGTTATCCCTACAGTGTTTTAAAGTCATGAAATTATGCATATTTCATCAGAATGACGAGCTGTAAGTATGAAAAAAGTTTTTGGAAAGCTGCAATTTAAAAATACAAGACAATTAATAATTCCCTTTTTAATTTAAAAAAAATCACCACAGCAAAACCGTTCAAGCTATCCAAAATCTGCGATTTAAGTTCTTCAATGTTTTGGCATCATGTAGACAAAGTTTGGTGTGTATAGTGTACTTTTCTCTTCTGCGGACTATGCATTCATTCACAGGTATATTTTTCCAAAAATCCACATTCAATTCAAAATAGCTGACTTCCTGTTGGTCGTAGCTGATGACAGTAAATTAGGAAGTTGTCCATCTTGATAAGAACAATATATGTACTGTAGCTGCACTGGGTAGTAGATTAAAATTAACTCAAATGATATATAGGGAATTTTAATAATTAATCAGGAATATGATTAATATATATCACATATGACTGTTAAATAAAAAAATTTTGAAGATGAAAAATAGGTCAATTGTATATATCAATAACTCATTACAAGGCACTGTAATTTAATCTTTAATATGTCAATATTCCATTATTCACATCAATTATCTTGATACCTTTTTCTGGGAATCAATGCAAATCTAACAGTGGTTTGTCCAACAAACGGCCGTAAGATTAACTTATCACTTCTTATAATTTCAGGAAACATTGCTTCTGGCCATGAAACTATTATCCTGCAGGAAGATTTTCAGATTTTCTGCTGCTTTATATAAAGATAGTAAATGTGGAGTCGCTGATACAGTGGTGATCTCTGTGTTAAGTACTTCAGCACATACATATGTCAATAAAAAAAAATTAAAAAAAACCTTTGCTGAAATTTAGACAGACACATCAAGAATCGGCATATGAATCATAACAATGGTGACAATCCACAAAATAAATAAACAGATAAGTTCTGAGAATTCAAGAAAATAAGTGAACAATTCAGGGGCATAATTTATTAATGCCGCAATGCATGCTGGGAGTCATGGATGAGTTTTATCCTGTGCTGGTACCCAGCATGCAACACTTGAGTGTTGTGGACACCGTTGCCCAAAATATTTAAAACTCAAACTGTTGTCAAAAACATATGTTCTGGTCATCACATTACTGTTCAATCTTATAAAATTCACGAAACAAGAAAAAAAAAGTGTCATTCTCTCACATATTTCAACACCAAATTATTATTTGACTACTATAGCAACACTTTAAGTCAGTCTAGTAGATCATGCCTGACAGAAACAATCATAATCACTTGACCATCAAAATTAACATTGCTGTAACAGATGTATCATAAAGATACAAATATAGCTATGAAACAAAATTTAAAGTACAAAAGTCAAGGGTCAGGATCCCAACTAAAGCAAACACTGATCTCCACAATGGTGATGTCAAAGGAAACAGTCACATTATCATCTACATTTCTGTAATTCTGAATAAGATATTTTGCTCTCTGATCTGACAGAAATAAAGTCAGCCTGGTTAGTAATGAGTGAAGCTGGTAAAGCTGTTTGTTGATTGTTTAAATCTTCTGTTGATTTCATCTAAGGCTGTGGCTGAAGTCAGATGTAGTTCTTGTGTTTGTCTTGTTTATTTTTTCTTCAGTGATTCTACTCGTTAACAGCAGCTGTTAATCAGTGTCTGAATTCACTCATTAGAGTTCATTCTCTATGTCAGGTGGACTATATTAGTAAACTCATTTAGGCAATAGTGAATGATTTGAAACACAGACGCTGATGTTGACTTTGAACGTTGTTAATTTACGATATATAGCAGCAGGCTACCTTCTTGAAAATGATGAATATTACCCAGAATGCACTGTTTTAATGAAAAACAGTATGTTACTGTCGAAATTTGGCCGTGTTTTTACAGCGATTTTTAACAGTGTACACTGTAAAAAATTGTGCCGTTAAATAACAGTAGTTTACTGGCAGCAGGGGTGCCAGTAAAGTACTGTTAATTTACAGCTTTCAACCATTAATTTACCACTCTTATTTTTTACAGTTTTTTACCGTAAATTCTACCATGGAACTGAACTCCACTCCCACACTGTTAAAAATTGCGGTAAAAACACGGCCAAATTTCGACATTTTCGACATTATTTAACATTGTAAAGGCCTTAAGATTAGGCATCCAAAATTTGGTGTTGATCTGATTAAATCTCTAGGAGGAGTTTGTTAAAGTACAATGCCTGAACAATGTACAAAAATTGTTTGTGAAAATGGCAAAAACGACACTAATTTTGTCAGGAAAATTCAAATTAACTGTCTTCTTGTTGGTTTTCGGATTTTGTATCAAGATACTTTTTTGTAGGTATTGGTGTGTTACATGTGTATACCAATTTTTGCACATGTATGTGAAACACAACTCCGTTGAAAGTGTATAGGTGGCACTATCAAGCCATTTTGCCACACCCACTTCTGAAACCCATATCACATATACATTTTCGCCAGTTCTCATCTGTGTACCGATTTTTGTACATGTATATAAAATGTAGCTCGAGGCGCACTCCGTTCTGATGTATGTGCAAAGTTTTGTGACTTTTCGAAAAAGTTTCAGAAAAAAAAAAAAAATAATAATAATAATAAACGGAGCCAATTCAAGAGGGTCCTTGCACCACCGGTGCTCGGGCCCTAATAATAATAATAATAATAATAATAATAATAATAATAATAATAATTAAGCTGCAAGCAGTGATGAAAGGGCCCTCGCACCCAGGCTCACCACCACCCGGTTGCCATAGGAGATTTGTAAATGTTGGACCATATGCTTTTAAAATGGTAAATATTTGTGCCACATTTCCTGCTGCCGACATGTGGCACTGTGATTATAACTGAATTTGTAAATGTCTTCAGGCTAGGACCTTTACCAAACATGCAAAGTTTCAGGCACATCAGACATTGAATTCTTAAGTTAGAGTAAAATAAGTAATTTCCTGTTGCCAGCAGGTTGCGTTAAGACTATAAATAAATATTGGCCTAAAGATGAGTTCAGGCCAGGACCCATATCAAACACATGAACTTTGGGCAGACCGGATATTGAATGTTTAAGTTAGTTTAAAACAAGTAATTTCCTTTTGCCAGCAGGTGGTGGCATGATTATAACTGAAATATTGGTCTTAAGATCGTAAGATCTTAAGAATCATATCAAACATGTGAAGTTTAGGGCAGATCAGACATTTCATGTTTAAGTTAGTTAAAAATAAGTCACTTCCTGTTGCCAGTAGGTGGCGCTATAATTATAACCAAATATGAGCATGTAGATATCTTCAGGCCAGGACTTTAATCGAACTTGTGAAGTTTGAGGTATATTGGACTTTGTATGCACAATGTTTTAACAATGAGCTAAGTGCTGCTAGCATGTTTTAGCATGCTATGAATTTTGCAAGCCTATTTAACACTTGTTGATGCTTTTTATTAGTTTGCAAACAGTCCATAACAGTGTTGCACATGACACTTCCTGTTGTCAAAAGGTGGCGCAATGACTATAACTAAATACGGGCATGTTGATGTGTTCAGGACAGGACTCTTGTCAAATGTGCAAAGTTTGGGGCAGATCCGACATTGCTAGCCTGAGTAGTAAAAACTTCCTTTTTCACTGCATTAGACACATGCATTAGCATTTAGCTAAGTGCTACTAGCATGTTTTAGTATGTTTCTGAAATGTTGCCAGGGTATTAATAACTTCATGACACTTTTTACTATGTTGCTAGGAGTACATAACAGTTTGAAACATGACATTTCCTGTTGCTAGTAGTTGGCGCTATGACTATAACCAAATACGGGCATTTTGATGTGTTCAGACCAGGACTCTTATAAAATGTGTGAATTTTGGGAAGATTGGGCATTGTATACATGAGTTACAACAACTTCCTCTTTGATAGTATTAATAGCATGCTTTAGCACTTAGTAAGAGTTGCTAGAATGTTTGAGAATATTTCTAGCATGTTTAGCACACAATGGCATATTTTACTGTGTTGCTAAAAGGTCATACCAGTTTAAAACATGTCACTTCCTGTTGCCAGCAGGTGGCGCTATGATTCAAAGATGAGCATGTACATGTCTTCAGACCAGGGCTCTAATCAAACTTTTGAAGTTTGGGGTGGATCTTGCCATTGCTTGCCTGAGTTACAGCAACCTCATGTTTCTGCATTTGTAACATGCTTTAACACGTCAGTGTTGCTAGCATGTTTTAGTGTGCTTCTAGAATTTTGCCAGCCTATGTAACACTTGCTTTTTATTATTTACAAGGAGTCCATAACAGTGTTAGGGTGTACTCACACTAGCCAGTTTGAACCGTGCCCGAGTGCGTTTGACCACCAAAGCGCGGTTCGTTTGACTAGTGTGAGTGCTCCAAGCCGTGCCCGGGCGCGGCTCGATTGGCCGGCCCTGGCCCGCTTGGAAGAGGTGGGCCAGGGCACGGTTCAGTTGGACTCGGGCGCGGTTCGCATGCAGTGTGAGCGCTCATCGTGCCGGAGCACGGAAAAGGACGCGTTGCGTCACGGTTTTGCGACGCTCCAAAACCAACATGGCAGGGAAAGGGTCGCTTTGGTCTACGGCAGAGGTGCAAAACGCATAAAAAAATAAAAACTGCAAAGTCCTTGCTGCACTTCAGCTGGTACCTTGCAAACACCCTCATACGAGCAGCACGATTACGTGAAAATTTTCGCGCCACTAAGGCGACACATCTGTTTAACAACAGGCTGTGGACCAAACAACACAAAATTATCCACAAAGAAAACAGAGCGATGCACTCCATTGTGTTCAGAGAGCGCCGCTCTTCCTGTTCATCCCGAAACCGTCGCACCATAATGATGTAAGCGTGCTCCGGCACGAATGCTGAAACCCTATATGTGAGTGCAGGCCAGAGGGGGAGTGGGGAGGGGGGACATTCGTACTCGGGCCCGGTTCATGGCAACCGTGCCTAGTGTGAGTACACCCTAAAACATGCCTCTACCTGTTGCCAGCAGGTGGCGCTATGACTGTAATTACAGGACTCTTATCAAACTTGTTCGATTTGTGGCAGATTGGACAGTGTATGCCTAAATTACAGAACATTCCTGTGGTACTGCATTACTAGGATCCTTTGTGTTGCTAGCATGCTTTAGTAAGTTTCTAGCATGTTGCCAGTGTATTTAACACTTGCTTACACTTTTTAATATGTCGCTAGGAGTCCATAACAGTGTTATACATTACACTACCTTTTGTCTACAGGTGGCACTATGACTATAACTGAATACGGGCATGTTGATGTGTTCAGGACAGGACTCTTGTCAAACGTTTGAATTTGGGGGGAGATCGGACATTGCTTGCTGAGTTACAGCAACTTCCTTTTTCACTGCATTAGTAGCATGCTTTAGCATTTAGCAAGGTGTTGCTAGCATGTATTAGTATGTTTCTAGCATGTTGCCAGCCTATTTAACACTTGTTGACACTTTTTAATATGTTCCTAGGAGTCCATGACTGTGTTAACCCTGTCACTTCCTGTCACCAGCAGGCGGTGCTATGACTATAACTAAATTTGGTCATGAGTGTTTGTTCAGGACAGAACAACTGTCACAAGTGTGAAGTTTGGGACAACTTGGACCTAGCTTGCCTGAGTTACAGTTAAGTCCTGTTTCATGGTGAATTTTGTCAGGCTGCCAGGGAGACAACCCTCGAAAACTCAAAATCTTCACAATTTAACATCACAAAGTTCTTATGATGATGCTCACCAAATTTGAAGATATTCTGATTAACGATATTACTTAAATCTGTAGTAAGGACTGTGAAGAGATGGACCAGCGAAACAGAGCAGGATTTACAATCTTGTTTTGACATCACTGATTGGAGTGTTTTTGAAGCTGCTACCACCGATCTGGACGAACTCACAGAGACCGTAACATCCTATATTAGTTTCTGTGAGGATATATGCATTCCTACCAGGACTTATTTAACATTCAACAATGATAAGCCATGCTTTACAGTAAAACTCAGACATCTTCGTCAGGCCAAAGAGGATGCCTACAGAAATGGGGACAGGGTCTTGTACAATCAGGCCAGGAACACACTGAACAAAGAGATCCGAGCGGCTAAAAAGACCAACCAGGTTTCCCACACTTTCATGAACACCAGATTCAAGGACTTTCAAGGACTTTTTAAAGCACCATTTTATTAAATCAAGCACCTTTGAAATTCACACTCCCAGCACATAACATCTTGAATGTCTTTACTGTACTTACCATTTCACTTACACTTAATATTTATATCTCAGCTTTTGTTTTTTTTTTAATAAAAAGCTGTTAAATGTTTTAATAACATAGTAAAACCTGTTAATATTAAACATTTGCACATTCACTCAATAAAGACGTGAAGGGACATATCCATCTTTTCAGAAGTGAGGGGGACCGAAATTACACACACACACACACACACACACACACACACACACACACACACATATATATATATATATATATATATATATATAACATTACAATATAATAAAAACATTACGATATAATATTTCTGTAATCAATATAGCCTACCAGTCTACAGTTTTTTACATAAGATTTTTAATGTTTTGAAAGAAGTCTCTTCTGCCCACCAAGCCTGCATTTATTTGATCCAAAGTACAGCAAAAGCAATTGTGAAATATTTTTACTATTTAAAATAACTGTTTTCTATTTGAACTTATTGTAAATTGTAATTTATTTCTGTGATCAAAGCTGTATTTTCAGCATCATTACTCCAGTCTTCAGTGTCACATCCTTCAGAAATCATTCTGATATGATGATTTGCTGATGATCAATATTTAAAACAGATACTACATGTTTCAGTATTCTTTGATGAATAGAAGGATCCAAAATTCAGCATTTATGTGAAACAAAAAGCTTTCGCAACATTATACCCTATACCATTCAAAAGCTTAGAGTCTATTTTTTGGATAATAAATTATAGAAATGAATACTTTTATTTAGAAAGGATGATAAAGACATCATTTTACAAAAGATTTATATTACAGATAAATGCTGTTCTTCTGAATTTTCTATTCATCAAAGAAACCTGAAAAAATTCTACTCCACTGTTTTCAACATAATCATAATAAGTGTTTTTAGCAGCAAATCAGAATATCAGAATTATTTTTGAAGGATTGTGCGACTGGAATAACCCTTTAAGCTAAAATACATTTTTTATAATGTTTAAAGTTAATACTTGTTCAAAACAATCACTTAATATTTTATATATATAATTTTTTTTATAATATTTTTATAATATACAGATTCACTTAATAAAACAATTACTAAATATTTTTTTGTTTAGTCTATGCATATAGGCGTTTTGTGGCATACCGCCGAAAATAACTTAAATTGCACTTTCAGTTTTGATCATACAGGTAAGAGCAATACATAAATTGAATCTGTAAAGAATCTACTTTAATTTGTATGCACACATAATGAGAAAACTTTGTGCATTTATAAAATAAAGAAAACAGAGTGCGCTGTCTGCAGCATCTTCATTTAGAAATGAGTCATGAAAATGAACTGAAACTCAACAAATACTCCACAAAGAGATATGAGAGATATTTCTATAGAAATCTTGACTTGTCTACTTTTAAACTAAGCAAGTCTTATCAACAACAAATATTAAGTAATAAAGTAATCCATATGAAACCAACGCAATGTCCAGTCTTTTACGTCTCCCTTCATTAACTCTTACGCGACCACACGCTATAGATACATAATCATCCATGTGAAGCGTGCTGCGTGTAAACATTATTAACCCTTATGCGTTGTTGGGGACGTTTTCGTCCACTAGGGGGTAAAGTTGAGTTTTATTTTGGCAACAACTTTCTCTGCATTTCAGCTAATGGAATGATTTTTGGTGACAAATCTTATTTTGAAATTTTTCAAAAACTCAACGGTAAACTGTGGGCAAATTCACTACCCTTTCATTATGTTTGTGGATGAAAACATCCACTAAGTTAAACTGCTGTAAAAATGTATCAGATAAATATATATATTTTTTTTTTCAATTTTCTTTTGCATAAATATATTAATCAACCTCAGTCCTGATCAAAACTACAAAATGTAAAAAAAAAAAAAAAAAGATTTGAACTCTTTAATTACCAAGGTCATTTTCAATATAAAAATTGATTGTAGACTGGATATTATTTTACCTTTTATCACAGTGTTGCGCATATCAAAGATTAGTAACAAGATTGGCTTTGATGCATTGTTAGTTTTTGTGTAGCATTAGATTTTAATTTTTTCTCCCTCATTTGTTGTTGGTTGCTGTTTTTGCCCCATTGACTTCCATTATAATGTCATTTTTTGATTGCAGAGCCATGACACCATATAATCATGCATTCTTGATCTTCTCACCATCAAATGACCAGCAGGATGGCATGCAAGTGTCTAAATCCACGTACTTTAGTCAGTCTATACTTATCACCACCATCAAAAGGCAGCAGGTGCATAAATACACTTTTGTTTACTCCATGTAGTTCTGAAAGCTGAGGTGTACATTTTGATTTTCTCAAATACATCAAGGTAAGTGCGCAAAGGTCTCTCTCACACTCTCTCTCTCTCTCTCTCTCTCTCTCTCTCTTTCTCTCACACACACACATACACACACAATATAATATGGTGTTATACTCCATATAACTCCATATACAAGCCAGAAACTAAGCCTTTTTTGCACAGGCCTATCTAAAGGGTTAATGGTCCCACCTAGTGATCAACTGTAAAAATAACAAATGTTACCTCTTACCAACAGGGAAAACCACCAACAATCAAGAATCTCACACACAAACACTATAATTTGCTGTTATACTCCATATAACTCCATATACAAGCCAGAAACTAAGACTTATTTTGCACAGACCTATCTAAAGGGTTAATTGTCACACCTAGTGATCAACTGTAAAAATAAAAAAAAATACCTCTTCCCAAAAGGGAAAACCGCAAACAATCAAGAATGCATGATTATATGGTGTCATCATCATTTTGCAATCAAAAAATGTCATTATAATGGAAGTCAATGGGGCAAAAACAGCCACCAACAACAAATGAGGGAGAAAAAATTAAAATCTAACGCTGCACAAAAACTATCAATGCATCAAAGCCAATGTTTCTACTAATCTTTGACATGCGCAACACTGTTATAAAAAGTAAAAAAAAAAAATCTGGCCACGATTAATTTTATATTGAAAATAAGTAATTTTGTTTGTTTTTTTTTCCCCCAAAATCAGTGCCATCATTTATGAACTTGGCAATTAAAAAGTTAAAATCTTGGATTTAAAAAAAAACATTAGGTAGTTTTGATCAAGACTGAGGTTGATTAATAGATTTATGCAAAAAAATATATATATTTATCTGATAAATTTTTACAGTTCAATTGAGTGGATGTTTTCATCCCAAACATAATGAAAGGGTAGTGAATTTGAACAATGCACATGGATTAATATCATGTTTTTAAATATGATGGTTTCATTCTAAACATGGTGATTATCTCCAAGGACACCCAACATAATATGGTATTTAGCAACTGAATCTAACCATATCATGTCAACAAATGGAAAAGTCAGCGGTCTATTAATTATAATGTTAATCACGGCACCTTTAGTCACTACAGCAGGGTCGCTTTTCACCCTAAATACCATACATTTACATATTCTTTTGTTATTTAAAAAACGTTGCTTTAATTATCATAAACAAAACAGAAAATCATAAAGAAGACCTTTGTCTCAAAATATATGCATTGATTTTTTTAGCTATTCTGATTTGCTACTTAAATTGACAACATTTAAAAAAAAAAAAAAAAAAATATTAGATCAAGCAATCACAGAATCAACTTTGCGGTGCTGCGCACGATCACGTCAGAGATCAAACAGATAATCTCCCGTGTTTAGTTCTGTTTTTGACAGAAGCACATATTGGACAATTTAAAAAATAGCAGCACAAACAAAATTGATTTCAAATTTAATTCAAGCACTTTCAAGGACCTATGTTAGTTTTCAAGTACTTTCCAGGCCTTGAATCCATATGTCTGAAATTCAAGCACTTTCAAGTACTTTCAAGAAGCGTGGGAACCCTGACCTACGCTAAAAAGTTGAAAGACCAGTTTACTTCCAACGACTCAACTTCAGTGTGGAGAGGTCTAAGAGCCATCACCAACTACAAAACACCATCCCCTTGCACTGAGGCTAATCAACGACTTGCTAACGACCTGAATGAGTTTTATTGCAGATTTGAAACCCCCAACACCCATTCTGACCATCTCCCTACACAACCATTAACACATCCTGCAATCTCACCCTCCACACCTCCTGCTCTTCAAATCTGTGAAGATGATGTGCGCCAGGTCTTCAAGAAGAACAAAAGAAGAAAAGCACCAGGCCCAGATGGTGTTACACCAGCCGGTCTGAAAATCTGTGCTGACCAGCTGGCCCCCATCTTTTCACAGATCTTCAACAGATCCCCGGAGTTGTGTGAAGTGCCTTCCTGCTTCAAACGCTCCACTATCATCCCCATCCCAAAGAAACCCAAGATAGCAGAACTTAACGACTACAGACCTGTGGCTCTAACGTCTGTCGTCATGAAGTCGTTTGAAAAACTGGTTCTGGCTTATCTCAAGGACATCACTGGACCCTTACTGGACCCCCTGCAGTTTGCTTACTGAGCAAACAGGTCCGTGGATGATGCAATCAACATGGGATTGCACATCCTGCAACATCTGGACAAAACAGGGACTTATGTGAGGATCCTATTTGTGGACTTTAGTTCGGCTTTCAACACCATCATCCCAACAGCCCTTCAGACCAAACTGAGCAAGCTCTCTGTTCCTAGCTCTATCTGTCAGTGGATCACCAGCTTTCTGACAGATAGGCAACAGTTAGTGAGACTGGGGAAATTCACATCAAACAGCTGCACCACCAACACTGGCGCCCCCTCAGGGATGTGTTCTCTCCCCTCTGCTCTTCTCCCTGTACACCAACGACTGCACCTCTAAAGACCCCTCTGTCAAGCTCCTAAAGTTTGCAGACGACACTACAGTCATCGGCCTCATCCAGGACGGTGATGAGTCTGCTTACAGACAAGAGGTTGAGCAGCTGGCTGTCTGGTGCAGTCTTAACAACCTGGAGCTGAACACGCTCAAAACAGTGGAGATAATTGTGGACTTTAGGAGAAACCCCGCTGCACTTTCCCCACTCACAATCATGAACAGCACTGTGACTGCAGTGGAGTCATTCAGATTCCTGGGAACCACCATCTCTCAGGACCTGAAGTGGGACAATCACATTGACTCCATTTTGAAACAGGCCCAGCAAAGGTTGTATTTCCTTCGCCAGCTGAGGAAGTTTAACTTTCCACAGGAGCTGCTGAAACAGTTCTACTCAGCCATCATTGAGTCTGTCCTGTGTACTTCAATAACTGTCTGGTTTGGTTCAGCAACAAAATCAGACATCAGAAGACTACAGAGAATTGTTCGGACTGCTGAAAGGATTATTGGTGCTCCCCTGCCCACCCTTCAAGAACTGTATACATCCAGAGTGAGAAAAGGGCTCAGAAAATCACTCTGGATCCCTCACATCCAAGTCACCCCATCTTTGAACTTTTGCCATCTGGCCGGCGCCTCAGAGCCGCAAATACCAGAACAGCAAGGCACAAGAACAGTTTCTTCCCCGAGGCAAGCTACCTCATGAACAGTTAAATGTTCCCTACTTATGCTTATAAACATGCAATATCCTTATATTTATTTGTTAACCCTCCATCCTAGAACATTCCTGCATCTCACTAAATCCTATTCCATTATCATTTATAGCACAATTGTTTATACACTTATTTATTTACCAATTTGTAAATCTCTTTTTTTTCTGTGTGTTGTTATCTCTGTGTACTGGAAGCTTATGTCAATAAAACAAATTCCTTGTATGCGTAAGCATGCTTGGCAATAAAGCTCTTTCTGATTCTGATTCTGATTCTGATTAAAACTGTAGGAGGAGTTTGTCAAAGTGCGAGGCATGGAAATGGCAAAAACTGCACAAAAATCAAAATAACTTACTTCCTATTGGGCTTTTGACTTTGTCTCAAGATACTTTTTTGTAGGTAATGGTGTGTTACACGTCCTGTCCTGATTATTCTAATAAGAATAATCCTTAGGAAACAAGAGGGCTCTGCGCCTATTGGCTTGGGCCCTAATAATAAGAATAATCCTTAGGGAAACAATAGGGCCCTAATAATAATAATAAAGGGAGCAAGCAGCGATGTCGGGCCCAAGCTGTCAGTGCAAACACCACTCCGGTGGTATGATGAGAACATTGTACAATGGTGACATGCATTTACAGTAACCCTCTGGCAGGCTGGTTTGAAGGGATTCGGCAATTAAAGGGTTAATCCAAGCCATCAAGTCTATAGTTTCATCAAGTTTCAGTTATTTATGAGTTGTCAATGGTTCATAAGAACAAGAAAGTGTAAGTAAATGATTACTAAACTATTTAAATGTACATATATTAATCTTAATATTAACTGATAGCCATCTAGTGTACCGCTCATGGGCGCTCAGAATTCCAGATCGGATTTGTGAAAAACAAAACAAGTGGACAAGTGTTAATGTCGAGCCCTGGCTTAGCATGCTTATTGGCTACCTGCTGTATTTCGGCACAGTGCCACCTAGTGGTCAAGAGATGTTTTTTTTTTTTTTTTTTTTTTTTTTGCTTATAAGTTTTCAATGAGTTGACCTAAAATCATTAAACTGGTCCTATTTAATTTGGTGTACCATGCCAAGATAAACCATACTCAATTTTCCCATGTCAGCCATTTTGGGCACCAACTATTTTGAAATTTGTCGTAAAATGCTATAATTTATTAATTTACGTATCATCACAAAACTCGATATATGCATCTTTGACACCATGCCCTAAATGCTTGAGGGTGGCACCACCTTGTTATAATCCAATTTCTAAAAATGCTAATCACTTTTGTTTACATTAGCCTATTGTAAAGAAACTGATGTTGGTAGAATCCTTGAATCACACCGAAAACACTGATACCAATTTATGCCATGATTGGCTGAATTTTCTGTCCAACATATTGATTAATGTTGAAAGCCTACTTTTTTGAACTCCTCCTAGACAGTTGGTTCAATTTTTACCATATTTGACTTGGATCACCTTCACACCATCCTGGCAAACATGTTTTGATTTTGTGTCGATATACAGTACAAAACATTTTTTGTTTAACCCATCAACACATTTGCTGGAAAGGTGTTTTCCAGCAATTGAGATGAAACTTTGTCATTTTCACCTCGCACTGACCACACCACATCAATTTGGTAACTGTGCCACCTATTGGTCAATGTACGAAAGCCTGTCCTAGGAACCAGAGTTTGTTATTAACACGGACTGATTTACTGTGTGACACACAAAGGACGGTTTGGTGAACGGTCATCTCTGCATGATTGTTTTGTTCTGTATAATGCGTTTATGCCTTAATGTAAGTACATCTGCATATGTATGTCTATATAATGTATCTTATTGATGTCCCGCGATTGTTCTGCGGTTATCATCGGCGACTTTTGAACGCCGTAGCGGCCGTAATTTGCCGCGAGAGAAATGCGCTTATCTGTATTAGCATCAGCTGTATTATTATTCTGCGTCAGACTTGTGTTTACATTAATATCGCATCATTGCACAACTATGTCATGTTTATTTGCATATATTAGGCTGCTGTTAATGTTAAAGATGCAGACTTGAGTGTTTAATCAGTGTTTATTCGCATATGTTTGATTATCATGTTAGAGTGTAAAATGATTATCAGTATATGGTTGTAATTATATTTCTTTATTATTCTTTTAGACCATTAATACAGATGTCAGTGCCAAAGAATGACTAGTGCAGATGACAACCCAAAGACTGTTAAATAAAAAGCATCTTTGTGAAGAATCTCTTCTCCAACCCTGATTCTCTTACCGGAATCCTGTCCATATTTGGCCGCCTCAGCCAGTGTAATATAGAGTTGTAACGTGCCTCCGTTACAAAGGTGGTCCTTCGAGACGGATTGAGAGCAAGACTGAACCAATATGGACAAAGCACAAAGTGACGCATCTGAGACAAGCTCCAGACCTCGACGCAAGACTAATCTGCCTACCCATCTGGATGATTATGATGTTGGCTACCAACCTTCAAGTGACCCTCCTCCAAAAGCTTCCTCTCATTGTCCTAGTGAGCCCCGAAGCAGCTCGAGGAAAACGTCTCACAGTGGTGTCAGCTCTCACTCCAGGACGAGTAGGCGTTCCATTACTTCAGCTGGCGTCTATGTCCCACCAGAGCTCTCTAGCGTCCAGACTGCTATGTTGGAGGAGAAGATTAAACAGAGACAGTATGACAGTCTAAGGCAGCAAGTAGAAGAGGACTCACTGATTGATCTGGAACACCAAAGACTGCAAGCACAAGCAAAAGAAGCCCAGCGTATGCAAGAGGAGGCGCTTGCCGCAAAGGAGGCCTTGTCGAAACAACAAGAACGACAGCGTAAGCTTCAACAAGCAGAGACTGAACTTGAAGTAGCTAAACTTGTATCCTCCATGCTGTCTATGGACTCTGGTACGACCACTCCAGTTCATCCAGACTCTGGTTCTCCAAACACGCAACAGCTTACAATGGAGATCAAGCAGGCTTGTTCACCTCAGCAGCCCCACTTCCAGTCACCAGCTGTGACATCATCGCTGCTGCCCTGTCCTACTAAACTGCCTGATCCTGATGTCTCTGCAGTTTCCCTGCCATCACCTAGATCGCCACAGCGGGCCCCACCTGTTACTTACTCTGCAGGTACGCACTTGCCTGTTGCACCTCACCCAGGGCCACAAGCATTCTCATTGCCAGTCCCTGACATTGCACCATCTGCCCATACTGCCGTTCCAGTACACTCTGTATCATTAACATCAAATGTGGCACCTCAGCCTCCAGCAGTGTACACCATCCCGACATCCGCTGCATACCAGGGTGTGACCCAGCAACCTGTTACTGCCACAGTACCTACCCTTGGCTACGGGCTACAACAGACAGGAGCAATGCCAGTGAAAACACTCCCAGTGCCATCGCAGCTCCCTGTCTCCAGCCACCAAGCATTGGCGACAGCACTTCATGCTCCTGGTTACGTTCAAGCAGCTTCATCTGTGCCTTTCCCCCCAGCTTTCCACTCACCTCACCCGAGTCCAGAGCTCCTGTTTGCATCAGCCTATGGCATTCCACGACCCACGTTACCAGTTTTCGAAAGTGGTGCTGAGAGTGACTTTGCATTGTTTAAACTAGCATTGGACAATTTGTTGAGTAATCACAATCATATCAGTGAACAGTATAAATACCATGTTCTACTAAGCCATTTGAAACTTTCCAGTGCTCATCAGCTAGCTAAATCCTTCATGTACCACCCCCAGCCTTACTCCGCTGCTCTGCAGGCACATCAAGACAAGTATGGACAGCCAAGACAGCTTGTTCAGTCCGAGTTGGGTGCCATCCTGAGCACCCCGCCTCTTAAGTTGGGTGATGCTAATGCCTTTGATTCATTTGCATTGTCAATACAATCCTTAGTGGGTATGCTGAGAACTCTTGAGGGCCAGAATGGTTATGAGCTTTTGTGTGGCTCACATGTGGACCGTCTCTTGAGTAAACTGCCACCAGCCTATCGCGACAGTTTTGTTGAATACTGTTTAAGTCGGGGTATTCTCCAAACGGGCACAGACAAGACCTACACACTTCCTGATTTTGCAGACTGGCTCCAGATAAAGTCCCAAGCAAAACGGATCTCCAGCAGAGCCGCGGCTATGTACCAGAGTGAGACTCTAAAGGCCCCTGGTAGAGCTAGAGGAGCACCTCATCCCAGAGGAGCAGCCAAGGCCAGTTCTCCTGACAAGGGAGAATACAACCAAGACTCCTGAGCCGACAGCATCTAAGTTCAGCTCCAAACCCAAGCCATACTGTCCACACTGTGACAACAGGGAACACTATCTCAACTCTTGCGAGGCTTTCAAGAAGTTGACTACTTCCCAGATTGTAGCTTGGATTAAAGATAGTAAACGCTGCTGGAGATGCGGACGATTCCATGCTGTAGAGTCTTGCAACCTCAAACGTCCATGTACAATCTGTAAAGAGCTACATCTCACAGTTCTTCACAATTCTATCAAAGACACCACCAGTGCTGTCCTTACCGTCAGCCTTCCATCCACCCGTGTTTAATTGGACAGACCAAACTGTACACCCAGAGTCATGCTGAAGGTCGTCAAGGTCCTCCTCCATAATGGACACCACACAATGGAGGCACATGCCATTCTCGATGATGGGTCAGAGAGAACACTCGTGCTTTCCCCAGTCGTGCAGCAGCTCAAGCTAACCTGTACCCCAGAGTTACTTCATTTACAGACTGTTCAACAATCTCACACAGAACTTGAAGGTTCGTCTGTTTCCTTTGAGGTCTCATCAGTCACCAAACCCATGCAGAGGTTCACTATCCCCAATGCCTTTACTGCGACCGGTTTGAGCCTGGCAGAACATAACTACCCAGTGGCTGCGCTTCAACGAGCTTATCGTCATCTAAGAGCTCTTCCTCTTCACCCTGTTGACAGAGTAAAACCATTACTTCTCATTGGTTCTGACATGCCACACCTCTTAATGCCAATACAGCCTGTATGCCGAGGTCCAGACGGAGGTCCAATAGCCATCAGAACACAGCTGGGATGGTCTCTTCAAGGTCACATGAGCCCCAAGCAGCCCTCACAGTGTTATCAGCAGTGCCTTCATATCACCACAGCTCCGCCACATGATGATCTGGTTCGGCATGTTGAACGACTCCGGTCGGTCGACACCCTCCCATACAATGAGAGAATGGTCACCAGGTCCAAACAAGACAAAGATGCTCTCGCCATGCTCCAGAATGACACCACTAGAGTGAACATAGATGGCGTTCAGCGTTATGCCACACCTTTGCTCCGACGCCTGCCCATGACCATACTCCATGCCGACAAGGATGCTGTTCTTCCCAGTCTTCGAAGTACTGAGCGCAGACTGGCACGAGATCCTGAACTAGCCAAATCTTACTGCACTGAAATCCATAAATTGGAATCTGCTGGATATGTAGCCAAGATAACCACAGAAGAAGCTCAAAATACTTCAGAGTCCTGGTACATTCCACACCATTTCGTACACCATAATGGCAAGGACAGGATCGTCTTTAACTGTTCCTTTCAATATCAAGGGCAGTCCTTGAACAGTCAGCTACTTCCTGGTCCGATGATGGGACCATCATTGTTAGGTGTGCTCCTGAGGTTCCGACAACACAGTGTGGCTGTGAGTGGAGAAATAAAGGGTATGTTCCACCAGGTTCGCTTGCTACCCAAAGACAAACCAGTGTTGCGGTTCATTTGGAGGAACATGTGCAGAGACCAGGAACCTGAGATATATGAATGGCAGGGGCTTCCGTTCGGAACTACATGCAGCCCATGCTGTGCCATCTACGCCCTCCAGCGCAATGCCCAAGAACACCAGGATGTCAAGGTCAGTCTGGTTAACATAGTTGAGAATTCCTTCTGTGTTGATAACTGCCTGCACAGCACTTCAAACTCTGATGAAGCTAAGAAGGTAGTCGATGGACGTCGTCAACAGTTGTCTGAGGGAGGATTTGATATAAGACAATGGGCCTGCAATGTACCCTCTGTCATTGAACATCTTCCCACAGAAGCCCGGTCTGCTAACACTGACCTGTGGTTGACCAAAGCCAGTACCGACCTACAAGAACCCACTCTAGGTTTACGGTGGGATTGTCTTAGTGACACCCTGGGCTATAATTTGCGCTCAACTAAGCCCCTAGAGCCTACTATGAGAAACGTGTAGAAAACCTTGGCCAGCCAGTATGACCCACTGGGGTATATCATCCCATTTACCACCCGGGCCAAGGTTCTCATCCAAGACCTCTGGAAGCAGAATTTGGGCTGGGGCGATCTGATAACACCTCTACAGTTAAGAGAGAAGTGGCTATCATGGATAAGAGAGATTCCTAACCTCCTACAGCTGCAATTTCCTCGGCCTTATGCACCAGCCTGTGCTGATAACCCTAGTGCCATCCGGGAACTCCACATCTTTTGCGATGCGTCAGAAAGAGCATACGGCTCAGTGGCCTATTTGCGCACTACTGATGATCAAGGCCACGTCCATATCACTTTCATTTTGGCCAGATCCAGAGTGGCTCCCAGAAAATGTCTCTCCATGCCTCGTTTGGAACTGAGTGCAGCCCTGACCGGCGCTCAGTTAGCCAAAGTGATCAAGACTGAGTTGTCTCTTAACATCTATACAGTCATCCTCTGGTCTGACTCAACAACCGTGCTGAACTGGCTGACATCTGAGTCCTGTCGCTACAAGGTATTTGTGGGGACACGTGTAGCAGAAATCCAGACCCTCACAGACAAAGCTGAATGGCGGTACATTGATTCAGCTCACAACCCTGCTGACCACATCACAAGAGGTCTGACACTGACCCAGCTAGCAAGTCCCCACCAGTGGAGTTCAGGACCAGACTTCCTCCTTCAACCTTCTGAACAGTGGCCATCTACACCCGTAATTAAGGTAGAACCAGAGGTCAGTGAGTTGAGGAAAACTGCATTCATCGGCACAGTCACAGTCTCCAGTCATTCACTTCTGGACCCCAATCAATTCCACACATGGCTAGAGCTTGTTCAGGCCACTGTCAGGTCCCTTCACGGGGCGGCTGCCACAGACAGTGACTCTTCCCTGCAAGCTGACAATTATGTAGAAGCAGAGAAACTTATCCTGGCTCAAGCTCAACAGGACTCATTCCCACTAGAAATCCAAGCTCTGAAGACTGGATAGCCGATTCCAGCTAACAGCCGTTTGGCATCCCTTGCACCAGAGTATGATAAGGACACAGGTCTCATCAGAGTAGGAGGGCGATTACGTCAAGCAACTAACCCTGACTTAGATGCCATTCACCCGATTGTGTTGGATCCTGGTCATTCTACAACAAAGCTGTTAATCAAAGAGACAGACTGTAGACTTCTGCACCCTGGTTCTGAAAGAGTGTTAGCAGAATTGCGTCGTCAGTTTTGGATACTTCGGGGCAGAGAAGCCATCCGTAAGCATCAGCGCAAATGTCAAGATTGTCAGTTCTGTCGAGCTAAGCCTGAAGTCCCCCAAATTGCCGATCTTCCATCCTGCAGGCTGCAACTTCACCAACCGCCATTCTATTCTACTGGGGTAGAATGTTTTGGCCCTTTTTCAATCAAAGTTGGTCATCGCCACGAAAAAAGATAGGGCATCCTCTATAAATGCATGACCACCCGATGTGTGCACCTTGACCTGTTGGAACACCTTGACACTGATGCATTCCTGCTCTCTCTGCCTCGGTTTATAGCACGACGAGGTAAGCCCATGGAATTGCTCTGCGACAATGGTACCAACTTCGTAGGAGGGGATCGAGAACTACGTGAGACCTTCAATGTCATGGCCCCCAAGCTTCAAGAGCTGCTTGCTCCACAGAAGATCAGATTCCGCTACATTCCACCTAATGCTCCTCATTTCGGAGGAACCTGGGAGCGTGAAGTCAAGTCTGTAAAGACTGCACTACGTGTCATTCTGCGAGAGCAAACGGTGCCAGAGCCAGTGCTGCAGACCTTGTTAGTGGAAGTCGAGGGCATTCTAAATGCCAAGCCTCTTGGCTACGTCTCTTCTGATGTCGCAGACGTGGACCCGGTGACTCCGAACCTACTCCTTATGGGCCGTCGCGATGCCTCCCTACCTCAAGTCTTATTTGACTCTACCAACCTGCTCGGAAGACGCAGATGGAGACACAGCCAGGTTTTGGCGGATCATTTCTGGACTGCCTTCATCCGAGATTACCTCCCAAGTTTGCAGAATCGGCATAAGTGGAAAAAGGATGGCAGAGAGCTGACTGTGGGCCAAGTGGTTCTCATTGTTGACCCCCAACTTCCTCGTGCCCTCTGGCCTGTAGGCACATTGTCTGAGACGCTGGCTGGACCTGACGGAAAAATTCGCACTGCTCGGGTCAGAGTTCATGATAAATCCTACACTCGCCCAGTTGTTAGGTTGATTCCACTTCCTCACTTTGAGGAAGAGCCTAAAACACTGTAGACAGACTTTCTTGATTTTTACAATTATCCAGTCAGATAATTGGGGGCGGCTGTGTACGAAAGCCTGTCCTAGGAACCAGAGTTTGTTATTAACACGGACTGATTTACTGTGTGACACACAAAGGACGGTTTGGTGAACGGTCATCTCTGCACGATTGTTTTGTTCTGTATAATGCGTTTATGCCTTGATGTAAGTACATCTGCATATGTATGTCTATATAATGTATCTTATTGATGTCCCGCGATTGTTCTGCGGTTATCATCGGCGACTTTTCAACGCGAGAGAAATGCGCTAATCTGTATTAGCATCAGCTGTATTATTATTCTGCGTCAGACTTGTGTTTACATTAATATCGCATCATTGCACAACTGTTAACTGCTGCTGTTAATGTTAAAGATGCAGACTTGAGTGTTTAATCAGTGTTTATTCGCATATGTTTGATTATCATGTTAGAGTGTAAAATGATTATCAGAATATGGTTGTAATTATATTTCTTTATTATTCTTTTAGACCATTAATACAGATGTCAGTGCCAAAGAATGACTAGTGCAGATGACAACCCAAAGACTGTTAAATAAAAAGCATCTTTGTGAAGAATCTCTTCTCCAACCCTGATTCTCTTACCGGAATCCTGTCCATATTTGGCCGCCTCAGCCAGTGTAATATAGAGTTGGAACGTACCTCCGTTACAGTCAAGAATGATAAACCATTCATTAACCATTAATTATTACATTTTCAAAACTGCTAACTTTTCATTGAATTATCTTATTGTAATGAAACTAGGCTCAAAATATGCCTTGGGTCATGTCAACAACATAAATATAAATTATGCCAACTTCCTGTCGATTTTGATTTATGTTGAAAACCTACTTTTTCTAAATCCTCCTAGACCGTTGGTCTGATTTGCAGGAATTATTATTATTATTTTTTTTTAAATCCAGATCATCTTCAGGCCATACTGGTAGAAAGTTATGGACTTCCCCTCCGGATTCCATCGCGGAAGCAGCAGGCTCCGGCCCCCACCGCCTCGAGCGTCCATGGCGGCACATACTTCGCCAGCTCGAGGGCACCGCGGATTCACCACAGCGGCGAGGGTTCTTCAGCAGCGCGTCCCTCCTTCTCCCGGGCTTCGGCCTGGTCCTCTCTCGTCCTTCACGGTCGTCGCTCCGGTTTTATATCCTTCCATCTCCTACGTGGGACTCGATACCGGCGGTGGGTCGCAGGTGCAGCTCATCTTCAATCACTACACCTGGCCTCACTACACCTGGCCTCACTCCTCATTCCCACAAAGAATGGCATTGGTTTTATTTTTAGTGGTAAAAAGTTTTTTTTTTTTTTTTTTAAAGTAGCATATTTTTGTGTTTTGCTTTGGTACCGAAATTGGTACAGAAGAACCGTGGATTTTCACTGGTATCGATACCGAATACTGAAATTTTGGTACCGTGACAACACTAGGTTCTACCTCCACTCATTCACAATGCACACCCTCACCTGAATACTGAGCACTTTCACCTGACCCTCATCATCATCCAATCACCTCTGCTCTACAAATACCACACACACGCACTCAGTCAGCGTCCAGTCTCGTTCACAACAAGGTCTTACCTGTATGCTAACTCTAAGGACTAACTCTATATCTACTTACCAGCCATCTCCTGAAGTCTCCAGCCATCTCCGTGCGTGTGTGTGGTACACTCCTGGAGATGCAACCGCACTTATACCCAACCAAAAGATCCAAGGTAGCATTCGTAATTCCTCAACTGCAATATAAAGCACTTCTGTGGGCAGATTCAATTTGGACTCAGAACAACCCAGTTATCCAGTCTTATTCCAGCTTCACTGACCATTTCCGAGAAGTTTTTGGCAGACCAGCTTGGGACTCGTCAATTGGTGAGAAGCTGTATAACCTATATAAGACAGACGAAGTCCTGAAGTGGGGCGATTCCTGTTTCAAGAGCTGCATCACTGGTTGTCCTGTCCCCTGCACCTCTTCCAGTTTATACTACCTCTATTGAGAGCCCAGTGGAAAACCAATCCATTTCCATCCCTACATGCCCCCTTTCAGTGACGTCTTCTGCCCAAAACGGGCTTCCAAGCTGCCTCAACACCGCAATTAACCCACTTGGTGCTCCAGACGCCCCCCCCCCCAATCCCCCCCCCCCCCCTTCTCTCTCCCTCCATGCTACATTCGTCACATGTTGGACAGAGTTTGGGATTTGCAGACCTGCTTATCATCCTCCAAAAAGGAACTTTCTGTGAAGCCATCTTCCTCTCGGCTCAAGGCTTTTTCAGCCACTACCACCAGGCCGGCTCCAGGCTTTCAGCCACTACCACCAGGCTGGCTTTCAGGCTTCCAGCCACCACCGTCTGGCCGGTTCCAGGCTTCCAGCTTTCAGGGTTAGCAGAACATGGCTCCTCCAAAGTTTAGGAACACAGAAGAGGAATATGCAACTATTATTCAGGTAAATGAACTGTTACAACAGCAAAAAGATATGTTCATGGCTCTATTACAGCAACAGCAGGAAATGTTCAAGAACTTTGTTAAAATTATTATGGACTCAGTGAACACCAGAATGGATAATGTCTCCAAAGAATTACATTAGCTAAAATAAAGTTTAAAATATACACAGAAGGACATAGATGAACTTAAAGTCACTCAAGCAGTCTGAGCATGGAAAAAACACAGAAACTGATATAGTGAAAATCTGTGAGAGTCTGCAAGTTATGTGTGACAAACAAGAATATCTTGAAAGTCAATCAAGGAGAAATAATATTGTGATTGATGGAGTTCCTGAATCCACTGGTGAATCCTGGGCAGACTCTGAAGACAAAGTGAAGGACATTTTTAGGCAAAAACTACAACTACAAAGAGATTTGGAGATGGAGCGTGCACACCGAATAGGAAAACCCGAAGCTGCTAAAATAGACCAAGATCCATTGTTGTTAAATTTCTGAACTTCAAGGACAAAGCTGTTGTTATGCAAAGAGCAAAGAACCTCAAGGGCACAACAAATTTCATTAATGACGATTACACTGATGCTCTGTGGTTAAAAAGAAAGGAATTGATGACAAAGTTGAAAGAAGCACGTGACAAAGGAGACAGATATGATAAACTCATCATCCATTCTCGCACTAGCACCCCTGAGTAATCTCTGTGCAACTCTGAAGGTATGACAGCACATAACATTCATGTACTCATTACCAAGAAAAGGCTTGAGACTAGCACATATTAATATAAACGGTCTCAGGAATAAAATCAATGAAGTTGCTGAACTGTCAAATAGAATAAAATACACATTCTTGCTATCTCAGAGACTCACTTGGACTCTTCCTTTGATGACACAGAACTGTTTATTGAAGGTTACAACATATACAGAAATGACAGAAATGGTTTTGGTGGTGGATTAGCTTTTTATATTCAGAATCATTTGGCAGTAAAAATAATAATTGATTTAATGAGTTTTAACATCGAAATATTATGGTTGCAAATGCATCTACCTCAACAAGTGCCAATTGTGAATATCTTAATACTATCTGTAAAATGTTGGATATAAATACTAATGTAAGTCAGGACACATATTTCATGGGTGACTTAAATATTGACTGGTTTTCTAAACATTGCTACTTGGAAAAAAAACTGTTAACTACTGCAAATGCATGTGCACTTACTCAACTTATAAGTAAGCCTACAAGAACATGTTTTAAGAGCGACGGCTCCAGAACATCTACCTGTATACATCATATTTTCACAAACCGACCTGAATTGTGTAAAAAGGTATCTTGTCTATTCCCACTGGTAGCAGTGATCATAATCTGATCATTTATGTGTTAACAACCAAGCTGAGTGGATCTGGAACTGCAGTCTTATTTAAAAGATCTTATAAATTGTTTAAAAAAGACAAGTTTATTGAAGATGTTCAAGCTATATGCTTGTCTGATCTGTTGGCAGCTAGTAATACAGAAATTGCTCTCTTTAAATTTAACAATCTATTCTTGTCATTGATTGAGAAACGTGTGCCTTTAAAGAAGTTTACTGTCAGGAATAATGTCACACCTTTTTTGGATGATGAAAAGAACAGCAGTTATTACAGGAAATAAATGTGATTGGGACCTATATCGTAAAATAAGAAATCCTGTTACTAAACTTAATAAAAATAAGAAGAAAATCTATTTTGATAATCATGTTAAAAATATAGTTAATGATAGTAGGAAGTTATGGAATTTTTAAATCAGTTGACTGGTAAGAAAAATAAAATAATTCCATCTGTTTGGAAACAGGTGATACATTTATAACTAACCCAATAGATAATGCAAATTATCTTAATGATTATTTTATAAGAAAATTAGATAAACAGAGAAAATATGCCTAATCTAAGTAATGATATATCTCACCTATTAATAAGAAATTAACTGATGAAAAATAAAAACTTAAGGTTTAAATTAGAAAGTGTAAATATAGATCAAGTAAAGAATCTTTTAAAAGCCTGTAAAAACAAACCACCGGGTGTCTACGGTCTTTACAGCAGGCTTCTTAAACTAGCTGCTGACTCTATTGCCCCTGTTCTAACCCACATCATTAAAAGCAGGATGCATGGAAGCAGGATAAAATAGTTCCTCTGCCCAAAGATAACAAATCTCTTTCTCTGGTCCCAACAGTCGCCCGATAAGTATATTACCTGTATTATCTAAAATAATGGAATCTATAGTATATGATCAAATTAACAACTATTTTTATACAAATGATTTATTAACAGATTTTCAGCATGCATACAGAAAAAGTCACTCCACTGCCAATGCACTGACTCACATGATTATCCGTCGGATGATTGGCTTAGAGTGACTGAAAAGACAAATATTATTGGTGCTGTATTTTTTCTGCTGCCTTTGACATCATATATCACAAACTGTTTTTGACAAAATTATCTTGTTATGGTTTTGAGCAATCAGAAATCACATGGATGTACAGTTATTTGTCAAACAGAACGCAGACAGTGTTTTTTAATGGCAGTCTCTCAGGTATCAGAAACATCACATGTGGAGTACCCCAAGGCAGTTGTCTGGGTCCATTATTATTTAATATTTTTACTAGGGCTGTCAAATGATTAAAATTTTTAATCAAATTAATCAGCATTTTCAGTGGATTAATCAGGATTAATCACTATTTGCAATTACACCTGAATCATAACCATTTTTTTTCTGAAATGCATACCAAAACAGGACACAGATACATAATTTTCATGTATTGATTCATCAATATGTGGTTCTTTTTTTCTGAATTTCAAAAGTTTAACATTTACTTAATCAAATTCACCTGAGCACTATATCAAACCATGCCATTTAACTACAGATAGTGTAAGAGTTTTAGGTGAACCAGTGGTTAAATATAGCCACATATCTATGAAATTATGCATAGAGAAACTCGAAAGAATGAACTCAGAAACACAAACATGCACCACCATCACATAAGCAGCACTCTGGGCACTCTTGTTTTCGGGAGGTGTTAATTTGCTCTGCCACAATACTTTAGGATCAATATTTTCACGTTCTGAAGGCTTCAAGTGCCAGTAAAACCAAGTAAAAATGCATATGCTTTTCCAAACAGCTGTAATTTTCGCTGCATTGCATTTAGGCGTTCTGCGCATGCGCAGTGTGAAACACAGGACGCTATAACAGGAAGAAGCTCCAGCATATCAACTACCAAAGTCGTCTCTGTTTATCGAGCTTGGCATGAATGTATTTGAGAGTAACTGGGGTAAAACCTTAAGCTTCTTCGGTGTTTTCGTCGCGCCGCTCGCCGCTGTTTTTTACTATCTTGAGAATTCAGAGATCGACGAGACTTTCCTGACCTGAATAATTTGTCACACTGCGCATGCGTGAAATGCGTAAAAAAAATTTACGTAATTAACAACAAACAACTAATTAACATCGTTAACGCGCTATTTTTACTAATTATTTACCGTACACTTTACATAAGGCTAGCATTGTCATGTACGCTGATGATTCAACTATATATACATCAGCAAGTACACAAATGGAACTAGAAACGGTTTTAAATATAGAATTACAATATGTAGTAGATTGGATCAAATTAATTAAAATGGAAGCTTTAGCCTAAGTTCTGCCGGGAAGACTCAATCACTTCGTCACTAATTACCTTCATCATTATCCAATCACGTCTTTATACTCCGGTATAAAAGATCGTACTTACACATGTTTGAGTTTGCAGATGCCGACGCGACAACAACCTCCACCCTCCCTGCCACCACCAAGATGGTCCTGTCCTTACCTTCCAGGGGGGTCAGCTGTGCCCCTGCCTTCTTCTTCAGGCAGGAGATGCAGATTCGCTACCCTCGGATTACGAACCATGGACGGGGCCTTCCGCCAAAGAAATTTGGCATTTTATCTCCCGAGTCTTTCTGGTAGAACTTGCATTAAACACAGTAAAAACGAACTGCATGATTTTAGGTTCAAATTATAGCATTAATCAAAATCCTTTAATATTAAAATTAATAATGCAATTATTAAACAGGTGCATGAGACCAAACTGCTGGGTGTAACAGTTGACTCTAGATTATCATGAATAGAAGATATTAATAATATTATTGCAAAAAATGGGAAGAGGTATATCTATTATGAGAAGACATGCACATTTTTTTTTAAACTTCAAATATTATGAATTATGTGATGAAAGCACTAATATTGACGTACCTCGACTATTGCCCAGCAGTTTGGTCAAATGCGACTGGTGAGTATATGAATAAATTACAACTTATACAGAATAGAGCTGCTCATGTAGCACTTAGGTGCAGCTATAGGAGAAATATTATATTAATGCACAAAGATCTTAACTGGTTGTTGGTCAAAGATAGACTGTTGTATTCACTGTTAATATTCATAAGAAACATTTCCATTTCAAAATTGCCTTCTGTTTTGTTTAAGTATCTTTCTTTTAGTGTAATCAATAATCAGTATAGTACCAGACATGCAACTAAAGGCAACTTCACCTTACCCATAGCGAGAACAATGCCGTAAAAAACACTGTTATGTTTAGAGGTATGAAGGAATGGAATAAACTACCAAAGCATATAATACTTACTAAAAATGTCAATAAATTAAAATTATATGTAAAGCAGCATCTATCGAAATATTCTATCTGACTGTTTAGATTTATTTATTTTTGTGTGTGAACATGTGTAGGTATATATATATATATATATATATATATATATATATATATATATATATATATATATATATATATATATATATATATATATATATATATATTAGGCGTATGTGTATGAATGTGTTTTCCTATATGTGTATATTTCATGCCCGTATGAGGGTACATTTGTGCTTTGACATGTGTGTGTGTATATATATATATGTCATGTGTGTGTGTGTGTGTATTAGTATGTGTATGTGTATTAACCTTTTCCATTTATTTGTTGTATTTTTAATGATTTATTTTTCTTTTTGTTTATGTATATATTTTTCAGGATCCCAGGAAGAATAGCTGCAGCACGGCTGTAGCTAATGGGGATCCTTTCAATAAAAAAAATAAAAAAACTCAAACACCGGCCATGGGACTGTGCCATCGATCTGCTGCCGGGTGAACCAGTGCCTAAAGGAAGGATCTACCCCCTTTCCATCCAGGAGGAGAAGGCCATGGAGGAATACATCAAAGAGGCACTGGCCCAGGGTTACATTCGTCCATCTACCTCCCCTGCTGCTTCGAGCTTCTTCTTCATCGAAAAAAAGGACGGATGCATACGACCCTGTATCGATTATCGGGCTGTTAACAACATAACCGTCAAATTCCGATATCCACTTCCCCTCGTCCCAGCTGCCCTGGAACATCTCTGTGGTGCCATTGTCTTCACCAAGTTGGACCTCCGCAGCGCCTACAACCTCATCCGGATACAATGGGGGATGAGTGAAAAACTGCCTTCATAACCCATACTGGCCACTATGAGTACTGCGTAATGCCGTATGGACTTGTTAACGCCCCCTCCGTCTTCCAGGATTTTATCCATGAAGTGCTCCGGGAGTTCCTCCATAAGTTCATCCTCGTCTACATGATGATATCCTCATATACTCCCGGAGCCTAGCGGAACATCATCGCCACTTTGCAGAGGTCCTGCAACACCTGAGCCCTACGCAGGTGCAGAATGACAGCCGACCTTCGCCGATCTGAGGCCCCTACATACCAACCCATTCAGAAGGTGCACTTAAAAACTACAATTACCACTTGAATACCAGATTCATCCCACTTTCCATGTGTCTCTCCTGAAACCTCACCATCCCTCTGTTTCTCCCTCCACAGGACCTGGCGAAGCCGAAGCCCCCACTCCACTCCTCCTAGAAGTCAGTGCTGCCTACAAAGTTAGAGACAACCTGGACTCCCTGCGGTGTCGTGGACAACTTGAATACCTAGTGGACTGGGAAGGATATAGTCCAGAGGAACGTTCATGGGTCCCACGCAACGTCATCCTGGATCCGAACTTACTAAACACCTTCCACTCCAGTCATCCTAACCGGCCAGAGGAAGAGGACGTCCACCATGTCGTCAGGGTCCTCGACCCTCAGGAGTGGGCGGTGGGGAGGGGGGTACTGTTACAAACACGCCAGGTTCCACCTCCACTCATTCACAACGCACGCCCTCACTTGAACACTGAGCACTTCCACCCGACCCTCATCATCATCCAATCACCTATACAACACACACGCACTCAGTCAGTGTCCGGTCTCATTCGCAACAAGGTCTTACCTGTATGCTAACTCTAAGGACTAACTCTATCTCTACTTACCTCTCTCCAGCGAGCTCCTGAAGTCCCCAGCCATCTACGTGCGTGTGTGTGGTACACCTCCCTCCTTTGATGTCTCTAACCTGCTACTATGGATCACTTCATCACTGCCATATTCCATATCACTCTACCTAGCACTACCCACTCCTGAGTGGTGCAGTGGATAACACACATGCCATTGGTTTGAGAGACCCTGGTTCGAATCCACTGTGTCCCTGAGCAAGACACTAATGCAGTTTTGAGTAAATGTTTTATGAAAACTGTTATGGGGCGCTGTTTGTAAAGCGGCTAAAGCTGAAAATAACAGCAACATTTTGTCATATTTAGCTTCAAACAATGTTAAAAAAAATTTTGACGGTCACTTTTTAGCACATTTACAACGATATTCGTCAACTTAGAGATATTTGAAATAGTTAAATATAAATATTAATTGTTACACCTAAATGTTAAATGTTACTTCTGAATGCTAAATCTAAATTTTAAATCTAAATCTAAATGTTAAATATAAATATAAATGTAAATGTTACATATAAATCTAAATGTTAAATATAAATCTAAATGTTACATCTAAATTTAAATCTAAATTTTAATCTAAATGTTAAATATAAATCTAAATGTTAAATATAAATCTAAATGTAAAATCTAAATGTTAAATATAAATCTAAATGTTGAATCTAAATGTTTCGGTTGAAACAAAATATTAGGCAATATGCAAATTCAAAATGCCAATAACCGGAAGTGCCAAAATAAAAGCTTGATGAGGTCAGTGTGTGTTTATAGCATCGTGTCAAATAAGTAACAAATAAAAACCATCTCATCCGAGGAAATTGACTTTTGGACATGGATTATCGTGATAATGACTACCTAAAATAATAAACACGCTTGGAGAAACTGTATTTGAAGATTATGCTAGTGTTACTTTTATGAAAATGTTCGCATGCTTAAACGCCAGCAAGAGCCTATGCTCTCAGTTAATGCCGATTCGTTGGACATTTTGAATGACCGTAGCGCCAACGGTTACCGTACCTGGTCAGGGGCAGGTGGGGAAATAGGCTCTTGCTGGCGTTTAAGCATGCAAACATGACAGAGAGTGATGACATGATGAGTAATACAGTCTATGGTAAGGACATAACATTCAGTCAAAGTGAGACCCCTCGTGGCTGGCTATTTTGACTTTTTTTTTAACATTTAAATTTAACATTTAGATTTAGATTTAGATTTAAAATTTAGATTTAACATTTAGATTTAGATTTAATATTTATATTAAACATTTATATTTATATTTAGATTTATCATTGAGATTTAACATTTAATTTTAACATCTAGATTTATATTTAACATTTAGATTTAGATTTAACATTTATATTTATATTTATATTTAACATTTACATTTATATTTAACATTTAACATTTAGGTTTAACATTTAATATTTATATTTAAGTTCCCAGACCCACTTTATATTAAGTGGCCTTAACTACTATGTAGTTAAATTTTAATTTTAATTTGGTACAATGCACTTATTGTGTCCATACATGTTTTTACATTGTACTTATATTTGAAAAATATCTGCACATAATTACATCTGTAATTAATTTCTGTAATTACATGTATAATTACACGTTGACCCATCCCTTACACCTTAATTGTAAATGCACTTATTGTGTTCATATTGTATTGCAACTTTTTTTTTTTTTTTTTTTTTGCTGCTATTGAGGTGGGAAACAGGTAAGGTTAGGGACAGATTTGGTGGTATGAGTAAGTTTAAGGGTAAGGTGTTAAGGTAAGCTACATGTAAGCTAACTAGCATAAATCAACAAGCATAGGCACGGACTAATTTGGAGAAATAATTCTCTGGAACCGTAGTGAATATAAAAAAAAATCTGTTTAGTCATTTCAATGCAGCTCAGTCCAAAGACCAAAGACCAGATTTTGGACAAAATTAGTTTTTCATTTACTTCAATATGGTGGATAAGCACATAAATGGAAAATGACAAATGAGATATCACCAGAATTTGCATAACTCAAGGAATGAAACGACACAAAAATAACAAAATTTGGATAATGATTTCAAAATTGTTTATACAAAAATCATTATATCTCTGGAATGCTAGGTTACACTGTGGTCAAACATCTCAAGTATATATTCAAGTATTCCTTTTTGCATGAATATCAAATGAAGATGAAAAACAACTGGTTCAGAATTATGGAGAAATATGCATTTAAAGTCATAAATATAAGTGGAATATATGTGCCAATCTTCCCATTGCCAGCAGGTGGCGCTATCATTATAATGGAATATTGACCTTGGGATGTGTTCAGGCCAGGACTCTTATCAAACATTTGAAGTTTGGGGAAGATCAAACATTTTATGCCTGAGTTACAACAACTTCTCTTGCTGTGGCGAGACATCAAATTTTGTCATGGCGCCATGGACACTCCCTTGAACAAAAACTCAAGATCTCCACAATTTAACATTGCACAGGCCTTTAGATTAGACTGACCACAAAAAATACATTTGTCAAAAAAGTTCTAGGACTATTTTGTTGCAGCGTAAAATATGTCACTTCCTGTTGCCAGCAGGTGGCGATATGACTATAACTGAATATGGGCATGTCAATCTGTTCAGGTTAGGAGTCTTATCAAACATGTGAAGTTTGGGGCAGATTGGACATAGTATGTCTGAGTTATAGCAACTTCATTTTTCATGGCGAATCATCAAAATTCGCCAGGCCGCCACGGAACACACCCTTTGACGAAAACTCAAGATCTTCGCGATCTAACATCGCAAAGGCCTTTAGATCAGGCAAACCAAATTTGGTTTTGATCTGAAAAAATCTCTAGGAGGAGTTTGTTAAAATACAACACATGGAAATGACAAGAATTGCACAAAATTTGCTCATAATATTAAAAATAACCGACTTCCTATTGAGTTTAGAATTTTGCTCCAAGAGTCTTTTTTGTAGGTATTGGTGTGTTAGATGTGTGTGCCAATTTCCGTGCATGTACGTGAAACATAGCTGGAAGGCTGTTGATTTTCTTAGTATAGGTGGCGCTGTCGAGCCATTTTGCCACACCCTCTTCTGAGTCCTATATCAGACCTAAATTTTCACCAGCTTTGACACGTGTGCAAAGTTTCATGACTTTTTGAGCATGTTTAAGCCCTCAAAAATGTGATTAATTTTGGAGAAGAAGAAGAATTAAAGCTGCAAGCAGCGATGAACGGGCCCTCGCACCCGGGCTCCCCACAAGCGAGTGGCTTTAGTAAAAAGGTGAACGGTGAGAAATATGCATTTAAAGTCATAAATATAAGTGGAATATATCAAAGTATATTCCATATATGTGCCAATCTTCCTGTTGCCAGCAGGTGGCGCTATCATTATTATGGAATATTGGCCTTCAGATGTGTTCAGGCCAGGATTCTTATCAAACATGTGAAGTTTGGGGAAGATCGAACGTTTAATGCCTGGTTTACAACTACTTCTCTTGCTGTGGCGAGACATCAAATTTTGTCATGGCGCCATGGACCTGCCCTTTAACAAAAACTCAAGATCTCCACAATTTAACATTGCACAGGCCTTCATATTAGATTGACCACAAAAATACATTAATGTAAAAAAAATCTCTAGGAGTAGTTTGTTGCAGCGTAAAATATGTCACTTCCTGTTGCCAGCAGGTGGTGCTATGACTATAACTGAATATGGGCATGTAGATCTGGTAAGGGCAGAAGTCTTATCTAACATACAAAGTTTGGGGCAGATTGGAAATTGTATATCTGAGTTACAGCAACTTCCTTTTTCATGGCGAAACATCGAAATTTCTCAGGCCGCCATGGACACGCCCTTTAAGGAAACATCAAGATCTTTGCAATTTAACATCGCAAAGGCCTTTAGATTACACTGACCAAGTTTGGTGTTGATCTGAATAAATCTCTAGGAGGAGTTCGTTAAAGTACAACCCCTGAAAATGGCAAAAACAACACCAATTTTGCAGGGAAAATTCAAAATAACTGACTTCCTGTTGGGATTCGGATTTCGTACCAAGAGACTTTTTTGTAGCTATTGGTGTGTTACATATGTGTACCGCTTTTCATACATGTATGTGACACGCAGCTCGAGGCGCACTCCATTGAAATTGTATAGGTGGTGCTATCGAGCCATTTTGCCACACCCAATGGAATATTCGCCTCCAGATGTGTGCAGGTCAGTACTCTTATCAAACATGTGAAGTTTGGGCAAGATCTGATATTTTATGCCTGAGTTACATCAAATTCTACTCCCATGGCAAGACATCGAATTTTGTCCCGTGTCATGGACAGGCCCTTTAACGAAACATCAAGATCTTCACAATTTAACATCGCAAAGACCTTTAGATTAGGCATACCAAATTTGGTGTTGATCTGAATAAATCTCTAGGAGGAGTTCGTTAAAATACAGCACATGGAAATGGCAAAAATGACACAAAATTTGCTCATAATATTAAAAATAACTGACTTCCTGTTGGGATTAGAATTTTACTCCAAGAGACTTTTTTGTAGATATTGGAGAGTTACATGTGTGTACCGATTTTCATACATGTACGTGAAACATAACTCGAGGCGCACACCATTGAACGTGTATAGGTGGCTCTGTCAAGCCATTTTGCCACACTCACTTCTGAAACCCATATCAGATGTAAATTGTCGCCGGCTCTGAGGTGTGTGCAAAGTTTCATGACTTTTTGAGTATGTTTAGGCCCTCAAAAATGCGATTCACTTTGGAGAAGAAGTATAATAATAATTAAAGCTGTAAGCAGCTTTTAACGGGCCCTCGCACCCTGGCTCACCACGACCCGGTGCCCATATGAGGAACCGTGAAAGTTGGGCCATATGCTTATAAAATAGTAAATATTTTTACCACATTTCCTGCTGCCAACAGGTGGCGTTATGATTATAACTGAATATCGCCATGTAAATGTCTTTAGGCCAGGACTCTTACCAAACATGCAAAGTTTCAGGCAGATCAGACATCTCATGTTTAAGTTAGTATGAAATAAGTCATTCCTGTTGAGCAGGCGTCGCCATACTTATAATTGAATATTGGACTTTAGTGTTCAGGCCAGGACTCTTATAAAACGTGAAGTTTGGGTCAGATTGGGAATTGTATGCATGAGTTACAACAACTTCCTGTTTCATAGTATTAATAGCATCCTTTAGCACATAGTAAGTGTTGTTAGAATGTTTGAAAGTATTTCTAGCATGATTAGCACACAATGGCAAATTTGATTGTGTTGCAAATAGTGCATAAAATTGTTAAACATGACACTTCCTGTTACCAGCAGGTGGCGCTATGACTATAACTGATTACGGGCATGATGATGTGTTCAGTACGGGACTCTTGTCAAACGTGTGAAGTTTGGGGAAGATCGGATGTTGCTAGCTTGAGTTACAACAACTTCCTTATTCAATGCCATAGTTGCATGCTTTAACACTTAGCTAAGTGTTGCTAGCATCTTTCGTTATGTTTCTAGCATGTTGCCAGCCTATTTAACACTTATTGACACCTTTTAATTTGTTCTTAGAAGTCCATAACAGTGTTAACCTTATCACTTCCTGTTACCAGCAGGTGGCGCTATGACTATTACTGAATTTGGTCATGGTTGTTTGTTCAGGACAGAACACCTATCACACGTGTGAAGTTTGGGGAAGTTTGGACATTGCTTGCCTTTTTTACAGCAACTTTCTTTTTCACTACATTATTAGCATGCTTTAGCACTAAGCTAAGTGTTGCTAGCATGTATTAGTATGTATCTAGTATGTTGCCAGCCTATTTAACACTTGTTTACACTTTTTAATATGTTCCTAAGAGTCTGTAACAGTGTTAACCATGTCACTTCCTGTTACCAGCAGGTGGCACTATGACTATAACTGAATTTGGTCATGGTTGTTTGTTCAGGACAGAACACCTATCACACGTGTGAAGTTTGGGGAAGATCGGACATTGCTTGCCTTTTTTTACAGCAACTTCCTTTTTCACTGCCTTAGTTGGATGCTTTAACACTTAGCTAAGTGTTGCTAGCATCTTTAGTTATGTTTCTAGCTTGCTGCCAGCCTGTTTAACACTTATTGACACTTTTTAATTTGTTCTTAGAAGTCCATAACATTGTTAACCTTGTCACTTCCTGTTAACAGCAGGTGGCGCTATGACTATAACTGAATTTGGTCATTGGTGTTTGTTCAGAACAGAACGCCTATCACACGTGTGCAGTTTGGGGAAGATCGGACATTGCTTGCCTTTTTTACAGCAACTTTCTTTTTCACTACATTATTAGCATGATTTAGCACTAAGGTAAGTGTTGCTAGCATGTATTAGTATGTATCTAGTATGTTGCCAGCCTATTTAACACTTGTTTACACATTTTAATATGTTCCTAGTAGTCTGTAACAGTGTTAACCATGTCACTTCCTGTTACCAGCAGGTGGCACTATGACTATAACTGAATTTGGTCATGGTTGTTTGTTCAGGACAGAGAACACCTATCACACGTGTGAAGTTTGGGGAAGATCGGACATTGCTTGCCTTAGTTACAGCAACTTTCTCTTTCACTACATTATTGGCATGCTTTAACACTTAGCTAATGTTGCTAGCATGTATTAGTATGTATCTAGTATGCTGCCAGCCTATTTAACACTTGTTTACACTTTTTTAATATGTTCATAGGAGTCTGTAATAGTGTTAACCATGTCACTTCCTGTGACCAGCAGGTGGTGCTATAACTATAACTGAATTTTTTCATGGATATTTTTTCAGGACAGTTAACCTATCACACGTTTGAAATTTGGGGAAGATCGGACATTGCTTGCCTTAGTTACAGCAAATTCCTTTTTCACTGACTTAGTAGAATGTTTCAACACTTAGCTAAGTGTTGCTAGCATCTTTAGTTATGTTTCTAGCTTGCTGCCAGCCTGTTTAACACTTATTGACACTTTTTAATTTGTTCTTAGAAGTCCATAACATTGTTAACCTTGTCACTTCCTGTTAACAGCAGGTGGCGCTATGACTATAACTGAATTTGGTCATTGGTGTTTGATCAGAACAGAACGCCTATCACGCGTGTGAAGTTTGGGGAAGATCGGACATTGCTTGCCTTTTTTACAGCAACTTTCTTTTTCACTACATTATTAGCATGATTTAGCACTAAGGTAAGTGTTGCTAGCATGTATTAGTATGTATCTAGTATGTTGCCAGCCTATTTAACACTTGTTTACACATTTTAATATGTTCCTAGTAGTCTGTAACAGTGTTAACCATGTCACTTCCTGTTACCAGCAGGTGGCACTATGACTATAACTGAATTTGGTCATGGTTGTTTGTTCAGGACAGAGAACACCTATCACACGTGTGAAGTTTGGGGAAGATCGGACATTGCTTGCCTTAGTTACAGCAACTTTCTCTTTCACTACATTATTGGCATGCTTTAACACTTAGCTAATGTTGCTAGCATGTATTAGTATGTATCTAGTATGCTGCCAGCCTATTTAACACTTGTTTACACTTTTTTAATATGTTCATAGGAGTCTGTAATAGTGTTAACCATGTCACTTCCTGTGACCAGCAGGTGGTGCTATAACTATAACTGAATTTTTTCATGGATATTTTTTCAGGACAGTTAACCTATCACACGTTTGAAATTTGGGGAAGATCGGACATTGCTTGCCTTAGTTACAGCAAATTCCTTTTTCACTGACTTAGTAGAATGTTTCAACACTTAGCTAAGTGTTGCTAGCATCTTTAGTTATGTTTCTAGCTTGCTGCCAGCCTGTTTAACACTTATTGACACTTTTTAATTTGTTCTTAGAAGTCCATAACATTGTTAACCTTGTCACTTCCTGTTAACAGCAGGTGGCGCTATGACTATAACTGAATTTGGTCATTGGTGTTTGATCAGAACAGAACGCCTATCACACGTGTGCAGTTTGGGGAAGATTGGACATTGCTTGCCTTAGTTACAGCAACTTTCTCTTTCACTACATTATTAACATGCTTTAACACTTAGCTAATGTTGCTAGCATGTATTAGTATGTATCTAGTATGCTGCCAGCCTATTTAACACTTGTTTACACTTTTTTAATATGTTCATAGGAGTCTGTAGTAGTGTTAACCATGTCACTTCCTGTGACCAGCAGGTGGTGCTATAACTATAACTGATTTTTTTCATGGTTGTTTGTTCAGGACAGAGGACACCCATCACACGTTTGAAATTTGGGGAAGATCGGACATTGCTTGCCTTAGTTACAGCAAATTCCTTTTTCACTGACTTAGTAGAATGCTTCAACACTTAGCTAAGTGTTGCTAGCATCTTTAGTTATGTTTCTAGCTTGCTGCCAGCCTGTTTAACACTTATTGACACTTTTTAATTTGTTCTTAGAAGTCCATAACATTGTTAACCTTGTCACTTCCTGTTAACAGCAGGTGGCGCTATGACTATAACTGAATTTGGTCATTGGTGTTTGTTCAGAACAGAACGCCTATCACACGTGTGCAGTTTGGGGAAGATTGGACATTGCTTGCCTTAGTTACATCAACTTTCTCTTTCATATATTTTTGCCACATTTCCTGCTGCCAACAGGTGGCGTTATGATTATAACTGAATATCGCCATGTAAATGTCTTTAGGCCAGGACTCTTACCAAACATGCAATGTTTCAGGCAGATCAGACATCTCATGTTTATGTTAGTATGAAATAAGTCATTCCTGTTGCCAGCAGGCGTCGCCATACTTATAATTGAATATTGGACTTTAGTGTTCAGGCCAGGACTCTTATAAAACGTGAAGTTTGGGTCAGATTGGGAATTGTATGCATGAGTTACAAAAACTTCCTGTTGCATAGTATTAATAGCATTCTTTAGCACATAGTAAGTGTTGTTAGAATGTTTGAAAGTATTTCTAGCATGATTAGCACACAATGGCAAATTTGATTGTGTTGCAAATAGTGCATAAAATTGTTAAACATGACACTTCCTGTTACCAGCAGGTGGCGCTATGACTATAACTGAATACGGGCATGCTGATGTGTTCAGTACTGGACTCTTGTCAAACGTGTGAAGTTTGGGGAAGATCGGATGTTGCTAGCTCTTGAGTTACAACAACGTCCTTATTCAATGCCATAGTTGCATGCTTTAACACTTAGCTAAGTGTTGCTAGCATCTTTCGTTATGTTTCTAGCATGTTGCCAGCCTATTTAACACTTATTGACACTTTTTAATTTGTTCTTAGAAGTCCATAACAGTGTTAACCTTGTCACTTCCTGTTACCAGCAGGTGTCGCTATGACTATTACTGAATTTGGTCATGGTTGTTTGTTCAGGACAGAACACCTATCACGCGTGTGAAGTTTGGGGAAGATCGGACATTGCTTGCCTTTTTTACAGCAACTTTCTTTTTCACTACATTATTAGCATGATTTAGCACTAAGCTAAGTGTTGCTAACATGTATTAGTATGTATCTAGTATGTTGCCAGCCTATTTAACACTTGTTTACACATTTTAATATGTTCCTAGTAGTCTGTAACAGTGTTAACCATGTCACTTCCTGTTACCAGCAGGTGGCACTATGACTATAACTGAATTTGGTCATGGTTGTTTGTTCAGGACAGAGAACACCTATCACACGTGTGAAGTTTGGGGAAGATCGGACATTGCTTGCCTTTTTTTACAGCAACTTCCTTTTTCACTGCCTTAGTTGGATGCTTTAACACTTAGCTAAGTGTTGTTAGCATCTTTAGTTATGTTTCTAGCATGCTGCCAGCCTGTTTAACACTTATTGACACTTTTTAGTTTGTTCTTAGAAGTCCATAACATTGTTAACCTTGTCACTTCCTGTTACCAGCAGGTGGCGCTATGACTATAACTGCATTTGGTCATTGGTGTTTGTTCAAAACAGAACACCTATCACACGTGTGCAGTTTGGGGAAGATTGAACATTGCTTGCCTTAGTTACAGCAACTTTCTCTTTCACTACATTATTAGCATGCTTTAACACTTAGCTAATGTTGCTAGCATGTATTAGTATGTATCTAGTATGCTGCCAGCCTATTTAACACTTGTTTACACTTTCTTAATATGTTCATAGGAGTCTGTAGTAGTGTTAACCATGTCACTTCCTGTGACCAGCAGGTGGTGCTATAACTATAACTGAATTTTTTCATGGGTATTTTTTCAGGACAGTTAACCTATCACACGTTTGAAATTTGGGGAAGATCGGACATTGCTTGCCTTAGTTACAGCAAATTCCTTTTTCACTGACTTAGTAGAATGCTTCAACACTTAGCTAAGTGTTGCTAGCATGTTTTATTGTGTTTCTAGTATGTTGCCAGCCTAATTAACATTTGTTTACACTTTTAAATATGTTCCTAGGAGTCTGTAACAGTGTTAACCTTGTCACTTCCTGTTACCAGCAGGTGGCGCTATGACTATTACTGAATTTCTTCATGGGTGTTTGTTCAGAGCAGAACACCTATCACACCAGTGCAGTTTGTGGAAGATCGGACATTGCTTGCCTGAGTTACAGCAGCATCCTTTTTCTCTGCATTAGTAGCATGCTTTGGCACTTAGCTAAGTGATGCTAGCATGTTTTAGTCTGCTTCTAGAATGTTGCCAGCCTATTAAATACTTATTGACACTTTATAATTTGTTCTTAGAAGTCCTTAACAGTGTTAATCTTGTCACTTCCTGTTACCAGCAGGTGGCGCTATTATTATAACTGAATTTGGTCATGGGTGTTTGTTCAGAACAGAACACCTATCACACGTGTGAAGTTTGGGGAAGATCGGACATTGCTTGCCTGAGTTACAGCAACTTCCTTTTTATTGCCTTAGTAGAATGCTTTAACACTTAGCTAATGTTGCAAGCATGTATTAGTATGTATCTAGTATGTTGCCAGCCTATTTAACACTTGTTTATACTTTTTAATATGATCCTAGGAGTCTGTAATAGTGTTAACCATGTCACTTCCTGTTACCAGCAGGTGGCGCTATGACTATAACTGAATTTGGTCATGGTTGTTTGTTCAGGACAGAACACCTATCACACGTATGATGTTTGGTGAAGATCGGAAATTGCTTGCCTTTTTTACAGCAACTTCCTTTTTCACTGCCTTAGTAGAATGCTTTAACACTTAGCTAAGTGTTGCTAGCATCTTTCGTTATGTTTCTAGCATGCTGCCAGCCTATTTAAAACTTATTGACACTTTTTAATTTGTTCTTAGAAGTCCATAACAGTGTTAATCTTGTCACTTTCTGTTTCTGTGAAAGTGAAGTTTGGGGCGGATTGGACATTGTATGTCTGAGTTATAGCAACTTCATTTTTCATGGCGAATCATCGAAATTCGCCAGGCCGCCACGGACACGCCCTTCAACGAAAACTCAAGATCTTCGCAATTTAACATCGCAAAGGCCTTTAGATTACGCATACCAAATTTGGTGTTGATTTGAAGAAATCTCTAGGAGGAGTTCATTAAAATACAACACATGGAAATGACCAAAATTACACAAAATTTGCTCATAATATTAAAAATAACCGACTTCCTGTTGGGTTTAGAATTTTGCTCCAAGAGTCTTTTTTGTAGGTATTGGTGTGTTACATATGTGTGCCAATTTTCGTGCATGTACGTGAAACATAGCTGGAAGGCTGTTGATTTTCTTAGTATAGGTGGGGCTGTCGAGCCATTTTGCCACACCCCTTTCTGAATCCTATATCAGACGAAAATTTTCACCAGGTTTGACGCGTGTGCAAAGATTCATGACTTTTTGAGCATGTTTAAGCCCTCAAAAATGCGATTCATTTGGAAGAAGAAGAAGCGGAATAATAATAATTAAAGCTGCAAGCAGCGATGAACGGGCCCTCGCACCCGGGCTCACCACCACCCGGTGCCCATAGGAGGAACCGTAGAACGTTGGGCCATATGCTTATAAAACAGTAAATATTTTTGCCACATTTCCTGCTGCCAACAGGTGGCGTTATGATTATAACTGAATATCGCCATGTAAATGTCTTTAGGCCAGGACTCTTACCAAACATGCAAAGTTTCAGGCAGATCAGACATCTCATGTTTAAGTTAGTATGAAATAAGTCATTCCTGTTGCCAGCAGGCGGCGCTATACTTATAATTGAATATTGGACTTTAGTTGTGTTCAGGCCAGGACTCTTATAAAACATGTGAAGTTTGGGTCAGATTGGGAATTGTATGCATGAGTTACAACAACTTCCTGTTTCATAGTATTAATAGCATCCTTTAGCACATAGTTGTTGTTAGAATGTTTGAAAATATTTCTAGCATGATCATCACATAATGGCAAATTGTATTTTGTTGCAAATAGTGCATAAAGTTGTTAAACATGACACTTCCTGTTGCCAGCAGGTGGTGCTATTACTATAACTAAATACAGGCATGTTGATGTGTTCAGTACGGGACTCTTGTCAAACGTGTGAAGTTTGGGGCAGATCGGACGTTGCTATCTTGAGTTTCAACAACTTCCTTATTCAATGCCATAGTTGCATGCTTTAACACTTAGATAAATGTTGCTAGCATGTTTTATTATGGTTCTAGCATGTTGCCAGCCTATTTAACCCTTTTTGACACTTTTGTAATTTATTCTTAGGAGTTCATAACAGTGTAAACCTTGTCACTTCCTGTTACCAGCAGGTAGCGCTATGACTATTACTGAATTTGTTCATGGGTGTTTGTCCGGAACAGGACACCTATCACACGTGAGAAGTTTGGGGAAGATTGGACATTGCTTGCCTGAGTTACAGCAACTTACTTTTTCACTACATTATTAGCATGCTTCAACACTTAGCTGATGTTGCTAGCATTTATTAGTATGTATCTAGTATGTTGCCAGCCTATTTAACACTTGTTTACACTTTTTAATATGTTCCTAGGAGTCTGTAATAGTGTTAACCATGTCACTTCCTGTTACCAGCAGGTGGCGCTATGACTATAACTGAATTTGGTCATGGTTGTTTGTTCAGGACAGAACACCTATCACACGTATGATGTTTGGGGAAGATCGGAAATTGCTTGCCTTTTTTACAGCAACTTCCTTTTTCACTGCCTTAGTAGAATGCTTTAACACTTAGCTAAGTGTTGCTAGCATCTTTCGTTATGTTTCTAGCATGCTGCCAGCCTATTTAAACTTATTGACACTTTTTAATTTGTTCTTAGAAGTCCATAACAGTGTTAATCGTGTCACTTTCTGTTTCTGTGAACGTGAAGTTTGGGGCGGATTGGACATTGTATGTCTGAGTTATAGCAACTTCATTTTTCATGGCGAATCATCGAAATTCGCCAGGCTGCCACGGACACGCCCTTCAACGAAAACTCAAGATCTTCGCAATTTAACATCGCAAAGGCCTTTAGATTAGGCATACCAAATTTTGTGTTGATTTGAAGAAATCTCTAGGAGGAGTTCATTAAAATATAACACATGGAAATGACCAAAATTACACAAAATTTGCTCATAATATTAAAAATAACCGACTTCCTGTTGGGTTTAGAATTTTGCTCCAAGAGTCTTTTTTGTAGGTATTGGTGTGTTACATATGTGTGCCAATTTTCGTGCATGTACGTGAAACATAGCTGGAAGGCTGTTGATTTTCTTAGTATAGGTGGGGCTGTCGTGCCATTTTGCCACACCCTTTTCTGAATTCTATATCAGACGAAAATTTTCACCAGGTTTGACGCGTGTGCAAAGATTCATGACTTTTTGAGCATTTTTAAGCCCTCAAAAATGCGATTCATTTGGAAGAAGAAGAAGCGGAATAATAATAATTAAAGCTGCGAGCAGCGATGAACGGGCCCTCGCACCCGGGCTCACCACCACCCGGTGCCCATAGGAGGAACCGTAGAACGTTGGGCCATATGCTTATAAAACAGTAAATATTTTTGCCACATTTCCTGCTGCCAACAGGTGGCGTTATGATTATAACTGAATATCGCCATGTAAATGTCTTTAGGCCAGGACTCTTACCAAACATGCAAAGTTTCAGGCAGATCAGACATCTCATGTTTAAGTTAGTATGAAATAAGTCATTCCTGTTGCCAGCAGGCGGCGCTATACTTATAATTGAATATTGGACTTTAGTTGTGTTCAGGCCAGGACTCTTATAAAACATGTGAAGTTTGGGTCAGATTGGGAATTGTATGCATGAGTTACAACAACTTCCTGTTTCATAGTATTAATAGCATTTTTTAGCACATAGTAAGTGTTGTTAGAATGTTTGAAAATATTTCTAGCATGATCATCACATAATGGCAAATTGTATTTTGTTGCAAATAGTGCATAAAGTTGTTAAACATGACACTTCCTGTTGCCAGCAGGTGGTGCTATTACTATAACTAAATACAGGCATGTTGATGTGTTCAGTACGGGACTCTTGTCAAATGTGTGAAGTTTGGGGCAGATCGGACGTTGCTATCTTGAGTTTCAACAACTTCCTTATTCAATGCCATAGTTGCATGCTTTAACACTTAGATAAATGTTGCTAGCATGTTTTATTATGGTTCTAGCATGTTGCCAGCCTATTTAACCCTTTTTGACACTTTTGTAATTTATTCTTAGGAGTTCATAACAGTGTAAACCTTGTCACTTCCTGTTACCAGCAGGTAGCGCTATGACTATTACTGAATTTGTTCATGGGTGTTTGTCCGGAACAGGACACCTATCACACGTGAGAAGTTTGGGGAAGATTGGACATTGCTTGCCTGAGTTACAGCAACTTACTTTTTCACTACATTATTAGCATGCTTCAACACTTAGCTGATGTTGCTAGCATTTATTAGTATGTATCTAGTATGTTGCCAGCCTATTTAACACTTGTTTACACTTTTTAATATGTTCCTAGGAGTCTGTAATAGTGTTAACCATGTCACTTCCTGTTACCAGCAGGTGGCGCTATGACTATAACTGAATTTGGTCATGGTTGTTTGTTCAGGACAGAACACCTATCACACGTATGATGTTTGGGGAAGATCGGAAATTGCTTGCCTTTTTTACAGCAACTTCCTTTTTCACTGCCTTAGTAGAATGCTTTAAAACTTAGCTAAGTGTTGCTAGCATCTTTCGTTATGTTTCTAGCATGCTGCCAGCCTATTTAAACTTATTGACACTTTTTAATTTGTTCTTAGAAGTCCATAACAGTGTTAATCTTGTCACTTTCTGTTTCTGTGAACGTGAAGTTTGGGGCGGATTGGACATTGTATGTCTGAGTTATAGCAACTTCATTTTTCATGGCGAATCATCGAAATTCACCAGGCTGCCACGGACACGCCCTTCAACGAAAACTCAAGATCTTCGCAATTTAACATCGCAAAGGCCTTTAGATTAGGCATACCAAATTTGGTGTTGATTTGAAGAAATCTCTAGGAGGAGTTCATTAAAATATAACACATGGAAATGACCAAAATTACACAAAATTTGCTCATAATATTAAAAATAACCGACTTCCTGTTGGGTTTAGAATTTTGCTCCAAGAGTCTTTTTTGTAGGTATTGGTGTTTTACATATGTGTGCCAATTTTCGTGCATGTACGTGAAACATAGCTGGAAGGCTGTTGATTTTCTTAGTATAGGTGGGGCTGTCGTGCCATTTTGCCACACCCTTTTCTGAATTCTATATCAGACGAAAATTTTCACCAGGTTTGACGCGTGTGCAAAGATTCATGACTTTTTGAGCATTTTTAAGCCCTCAAAAATGCGATTCATTTGGAAGAAGAAGAAGCGGAATAATAATAATTAAAGCTGCGAGCAGCGATGAACGGGCCCTCGCACCCGGGCTCACCACCACCCGGTGCCCATAGGAGGAACCGTAGAACGTTGGGCCATATGCTTATAAAACAGTAAATATTTTTGCCACATTTCCTGCTGCCAACAGGTGGCGTTATGATTATAACTGAATATCGCCATGTAAATGTCTTTAGGCCAGGACTCTTACCAAACATGCAAAGTTTCAGGCAGATCAGACATCTCATGTTTAAGTTAGTATGAAATAAGTCATTCCTGTTGCCAGCAGGCGGCGCTATACTTATAATTGAATATTGGACTTTAGTTGTGTTCAGGCCAGGACTCTTATAAAACATGTGAAGTTTGGGTCAGATTGGGAATTGTATGCATGAGTTACAACAACTTCCTGTTTCATAGTATTAATAGCATCCTTTAGCACATAGTTGTTGTTAGAATGTTTGAAAATATTTCTAGCATGATCATCACATAATGGCAAATTGTATTTTGTTGCAAATAGTGCATAAAGTTGTTAAACATGACACTTCCTGTTGCCAGCAGGTGGTGCTATTACTATAACTAAATACGGGCATGTTGATGTGTTCAGTACGGGACTCTTGTCAAACGTGTGAAGTTTGGGGCAGATCGGACGTTGCTATCTTGAGTTTCAACAACTTCCTTATTCAATGCCATAGTTGCATGCTTTAACACTTAGATAAATGTTGCTAGCATGTTTTATTATGGTTCTAGCATGTTGCCAGCCTATTTAACCCTTTTTGACACTTTTGTAATTTATTCTTAGGAGTTCATAACAGTGTTAACCTTGTCACTTCCTGTTACCAGCAGGTAGCGCTATGACTATTACTGAATTTGTTCATGGGTGTTTGTCCGGAACAGGACACCTATCACACGTGAGAAGTTTGGGGAAGATTGGACATTGCTTGCCTGAGTTACAGCAACTTACTTTTTCACTACATTATTAGCATGCTTCAACACTTGGCTGATGTTGCTAGCATTTATTAGTATGTATCTAGTATGTTGCCAGCCTATTTAACACTTGTTTACACTTTTTAATATGTTCCTAGGAGTCTGTAATAGTGTTAACCATGTCACTTCCTGTTACCAGCAGGTGGCGCTATGACTATAACTGAATTTGGTCATGGGTGTTTGTTCAGAGCAGAACACATATCACACATGTGAAGTTTGGGGAAGATCGGACATTGCTTGCCTTAGTTACAGCAACTTTCTTTTTCACTACATTATTAGCATGCTTTAACACTAAGCTAATGTTGCTAGCATGTATTAGTATGTATCTAGTATGTTGCCAGCCTATTTAACACTTTTTGACACTTTTTAATTTGTTCCTAGGAGTCCATAACAGTGTTAACCATGTCACTTCCTGTTACCAGCAGGTGGCGATATGACTATAACTGAATTCGGTCATGGGTGTTTGTTCAGGACAGAACACCTATCACACATGTGAAGGTTAGGGAAGATCAGTCATTGCTTGCCTAAGTTGCAGCAACGTCCTTTTTCACCTCCTTTAGTAGAATGCTTTAACATATAGTGCTAGCGCTGATAAGATGCTCGGGAGAAAACAAACACATAACTTTATAATCATACTTACAGGTTGTGATTCGGAGATGCTTGTTGGTCCAAATAAAGTTGGTAATGAACCCTCTTTATGGCCATACGCTTTGAAAATCCCGCCTTGAACTCATCAGGTCAAATCAGGTATACTAAGTTTCATTTTTCTTGAATTCTGGGTTTGAGAGTTATTACAATTTCAATGTTGTATTTTTGAACTGGTGGTGGTGCTATAGAGTTGGTACTAAAGACTCCAAAGTTCACTATTCTTGTCCACCACTACAAGTGTGCCATTTTTCAACATTTTTCTAGGTTGCATTTATAGGGCTGCCTTAGACTCCCATTGGACATGGAGAAGAAGAAAGAACACATACAGATTCAGTAGGGGCCACAGGCCTTTGGGCTTGGCCCATAATAATAATAAAGAAAACATACAGATACAACAGGGCTACAACCATGAAGGAAAAAAAAAATCTAAATTGCAAGAAAATTTGTGTGATGGAAAATAACTCACAGTTTCCACTTGAGTAGTCTTGAGCCAAGGAATCGTTGGGAGCGGGGGAAGTAATTTTGTTATGCAGCTACACAGCTGGCTATGCAGCTTTTTTGCTTGGCCCCTGATAATAATACTTCCCTGATAACAAATATTTAATAGATGAAGATTTTGTTTCCCTTTTTTTTTTAATATATATATTTGTTTCTAAAATATGGTAATACTTTAAAATTAAGTTTTTAGTCACTTGATTTAGCTTATTGTCACAGACAGCATTCAAATACTTTATACTTGAGTCACCTGGACAAAAAGACAGCATATGCACATCACCAGCATAACTATAAAAACTAATGGCAACGGATGATCTTTCAGTTTTTATTTCTTCTTTAAAAGCTGCTTTAATCAGAGTGGGACCCCACATGTTGAGATCAAATGACCAGAATACCAACGATGGACAGTAACGGAGTAATTAATACTGTAATTTTTCAAGCATATGTACTTTAAAGGGGGGTGAAATGCTCGTTTTCACTCAATATCCTGCTAATCTTGAGTACCTATAGAGTAGTACTGCATCCTTCATAACTCCAAAAAGTCTGTAGTTCTATTGTATTCATAAGAGAAAGATAGTCTGTACCGATTTTTGCCGGAAAAACACGACCGGCTGGAGGCGTGACGTGTGGGCGGAGCTAAAGAATGACGAGCGCCAGTAGGCTTTTGCGTTGAGAGCGTTTGGAAGCTGTGACATTACCATAAGGAAAAACACATCCAAAACAAACCATGGCTAACATTCAGATTCAGCGTATATTTATGATCCAGAATCAGATCCAGAGGCTGAAATTTAACAAGAGCAGCATCAGCAACGACGTCTCTATGTGGTATGTACTGAAACTGTATATATTTGCTTAGCGGTTTTGGAAAATGACTAAGTTCCACCTTGTCGTCTTTTTTTTTTTTAAGCTGTACATGTGGAAAGTGCAGTTTGATGACAAAATTGCATGTTGTTTACTTGATGTGCTTACGCACCGATAGCTAAGTTAACAACACAGAGATATTTGAAGCAGTTTTACTCGTGCAGTTTGATGACAACATCGCATGTTGTTTACTTGATGTGCTTACGCGCCGAAAGCTAAGTTAACAACACAAAGATATTTGAAGCAGTTTTACTCACCGCATGCGGTTCCAACACACGATCATGACCCTTTTTTGTTGGGACTGCATTATCCTTAAGAAATAAACTATGTGCAAATTTGGCGTCAAACTGGGCCTTGTTTGTAAAACAAGCATCTTCGAAATGCAGGGAACAAACACAAACACTTGCACAACTCCGTTGATGCTCTGTAAAAATAAACTCCATCCACTGGTCCCTTAATGCTGTTTTTTTTTTTTGGTAATCTGTGCAGGGTTGTCTTGCCCTGGCAACCAAAAACACACCTCTTTTGTGACATTTCGCGACGCTCTCGCTCTGATCAATGAATGTCTTCTGTGCTCTCAGTGCTCTGCTATACGGGAGTGTGGCTCTTCCGGCAGAAGTGCCCTTAGGACCAATATAAGGAAATTCCGCTCCATCTAACGTCACACAGAGCCATACTCATAAAAAACTTTCCGAAACTTGTGACAAACCGGAAGGAGTATTTTTGGAACAGAAATACTCCTTCAAACATACAACTTAATTTTTGAAACTTTGTCCATGTTTAGTATAGGAATCCAACTCTTTAACAGTGTAAAAAACTGAGTATGCATGAAATAGCATTTCACCCCCCCCCCCCCCCCCCCTTTAATGGAGTAGTTTTATTTTGAGTAACTTTTACTTTAAATTCACTACATTCCAAAGCATAAGGTCATACTTTTTTCTTCACTACATTTCATAAAACAATCCTTAATATATCATGTGCTCCGACACACATAAACGGTGTCAGATTCAAGGATGAACTGATTCTTTCTAATGAACCTTTTAAATCGGTTCTCAAATCACACCAAACTATTCATTAATGAATTATAATGATCTGACTGCAGATGTTCTCGAGTCGAACAACTCACTGATTTAAAAGAAACCTTTTAGTGTTAAGGTTTGCAGTGAACTGAATTCACAAGTAAGAACCGGGAGATCTTATGAGCACGTGCACACATCTGATTCTGCTAAAATTAAGTAACCGATTTTTAGGACTAATTATTGTAACTGAAAATCATATTTAGGTTAAAACTGTCAGCTGTTTGTGAAATAAATCTGCTGTAAACAATCTATTTAAGCCCACTGAAATACTTGAATGCAGACACATCAACATCAGTGTCATGTGTTGGTTAGGTATGTTTTTACCCTATGTCCTTTGCCAGAACATGACCAGCATAAACCAGCAAAGGACCTGCATATGCTGTTTTTTTTTTTTTTCATCAGGGAGGTAAAAATATGTAAACATCAAAATAACACAGATTAAATAAAATAAGTCATGCACATTCAAATTCCCCGCTGACCTAACGTGAAAAGTTTAATTAAAATTCTACATGTGTCTGTTTTTATATTGTTTATAAACAGTATACAATTTTATATTGATTAACTAGCCAAGTAGACCGATATGAATGTCTCTTCATAACCATACTGAAAATAAGTAAATATCGTTATCTTATGCTAACTGTCTAGCTAACAAGCTTGCTGGTGCTAAGTTGCGGTAATTTTTTAGATATAAAGTCCAAATATTTTTATTCAACCACCTAGATATATTACAACTGGGGAAAAAAAGAGAAAGAATGTGATGTTCAGAACATGGTAACTACAATAATTATCAAAGTGGGAAGTGATGCCCTCTAGGGGCATTTGGCTGGGGTGATTTTACACCACAGTCAAGGTTTAAGAAGAAAAAATTCATTCCGGAAATATAATTATATTTTCCTTAAATATTCTTACAAACTTCAGGCGTTATTCTCATGTCATATTTTACTGTGATGTTCAGCAAAACAACAAACTTGAAAACACTTTTTTCTTACTGGTTAAAATCAGATGATCAAATCTGTTTTCTCTAAAGTACATCACAGTGTTACCTTCACAGTGAACATTACTACGTCACTCTTGTCAACATAGGCCATATAAATATATATTAAATATATATTTTGACTCCATATAGTGCCCATTTTGGGTAAATCCCAGGTATTTTGAGCGGTAGGGTTACACTGTAAAATGTAATTGCTGAGCTTACTAAAATGATTAAGTAAACTTAACTTATTTTATTAAGTTTGTTGACATTACTTAGTTTAACTAATTAATTCCCACTTTTTCCCCACACAAAGTGCTTAAACTCAAATTCTTAATTTAGCTCAACTTAAAAGTTTAAGTATTGTGAATGCACCAGATATACAGTAGGTAGCGGTAATACTCCAAAGGTGTGAGAGGCCATTAACTGGAAGGAGAACGAAGAAGAAGACGACTGCACATGCATAGTTACTTGGTACAGATTGCAAGTTCATTAATTTGCATGTGGCTGGATAAGAGCATGATAAGGTGAGTCTCATTTCTTATAGTTAACTGCTACATTTTCATTACAAAATAACAAAATACCAATCAAAGTTCATAAACAGTAGTATTTTGTTAATATATTGATATGAAATCGATGGATGAGTTGGATTGCTTTTAGCAATCTAATAATTGGTAATCGTCTAGCTTTAAAGGTAAACATGTTTTAGGTCAACAGACAAGTTACAGAGGTGGATAGAGTAACACAAACTTAAGTAAAATGCAAGTAATTGTGTGAATGATTAGTTGAAGCTATAGACTTAATAATTACTTGAGTAAAAGGAAAAGGTATGCAATGGGAAATTAACAAGTTTATAATTAGTGTTCATGTCGTTTTTATACATATATAAGCAACTGTTTTTAGATTAGTGATTGACGAGAAAATCTTTACACGTGTAACGTTACTCGTACCTGCAATTGAACATTTGAGCATAGTATACAGGATGTTTGGCTTCTGTTTTAAAATTCTAAAGTATTTCTGTGTTTTCACTTATCGGCAAAGAATTGATTCAAATGAATCGATTCAAACGAATCGACCCAAAAAAAACATTATTTAAAGGTGCTGTAGGGAACTTTTGTAAAAAAAAAATATTTTTTACATATTTATTAAACCTGTCATTATGTCCTGACAGTAGAATATGAGACAGATAATCTGTGAAAAAAATCAAGCTCCTCTGGCTCCTCCCAGTGGTCCTATTGCCATTTGCAGAAACTCCATCGCTCCCGGTAAAAAATAACCAATCAGAGCTGCGGTCCGTAACTTTGTTTGTGTTCAAAATGTAGAAAAATGTACATAATAAGCGAGTACACCATGAATCCATTTTCCAAACCGTGTTTTTGGCTTGTCCTGAATCACTAGGGTGCACCTATAGTAAGTGTTTATATTCTGACTATTTTAGATTGCTTCGGGGGTACCGCGGCGGAGTAACTCAGTACCTTTGTGATTCTTCATAGACATAAACAGAGAGAAGTAGTTCTGGCTACGATGTTCTTCCGCAAGACGCAAGCAGTTCTGTTTATTAACCGCTAGAGCGTCAAAAGTTCCCTACCGCAGCTTTAATGCCTTTAAATGCAAAAGAATATTAAATAAGAGATGTGCTGCAAAGAAAACACTTTTATGCAAGTTTTTAAAGTGGATGCTAAAAAATGTTTTTACAAATTTCTTAATACCATTAATCCATATACTTTGTTAACTGTGTATTAACTTTTTTGCGGACGTTTGTTGGTGCAGTGGACATGCAGAGTGGAAGTGTAAATTCTGTGTTTATTCTGTGAAAAGAGAGCTCTGCTATTAAAGCATTATTGGATTAAACATGGAAGCTAAACAAGAATCAATCAAATTTCTTGCCTTCACACAGACGGTTTGTGTTCTTTTAAATCATTCAATGTTCTAAAAGTGCATTTAACAAGAAATCACTCTGAAAACGCAACACAAACGAGTGGATCAAACCAACACCTTTGATATTTCATTGTCCTCTCTGTGAATTTAAAGAACCCTGCACAGAATCCTTGTTTTTCTGCCATTTGCGTCAACATCTGAAAATTAATTAAATGGTTCAGTGCCCATACAAAGACAGCGATTTTGAAATTTTGTTCCCCTTTACGTAGATTATTGCTGAGTTCAACCGAATCACAAGCAAAAACCTCAAGCAAGAATTCTTCTCAGCCCTTGATAAACATTCTTCTCGTTTTCTGGAAGTTTTCGAATCAAAGAAAGGCACAGCTGAAAAAAAGTATGCAGTGTTTTTTTTTTTTTTTTAACAATAGTGCAATCCATTTTGTCAAGTTTAAAGTGATCTGTTTTCACTGTTGATCTTGATGTTTTATGTATTATTTGTTAGAACATCACTGATGTCACTGCTCGACGGACAGCAGTTCTCTGTGGTCTTGCTGTCCTTCTTGGGGAAGACACTACAGACTTCTTCAAAACATGCTTTGTAAGTATTCTTCTAATTTAATATCTGTAAAAAGTGCTACAAGAAAGATGTCCCAATTTTTTTGTCAGCATTACGTCTATTTAAGATTTTATATAAAGTACATAGAAGATAAATTTAAGTGCAAGTAAAATATACTTTGTTTTCCATAACATTTGATCAAATAAATCTTAAAATGTGGATGAAACTGTCTTCAAACTATAAAAGTCTCATACAGAATAGTGTCTTGAATTTTTTCAATCTAATTTCAATCCAACTACTCAGCGCAAAAAGGTCTCTCTATATAGCTATTCCTTACCAATGTCCCGTGACAGTTTTAGCAGCATCCGTTCTGCACCCTATCACATTGCTATTAAAAGTTAAAATGATGCTTTTGCTGAAAAGGTCCAAATTATCACTGACAATTTCCACTGAAGCCCTGTTACAAATTTAAATGTTACTTCAAGAACTAGTAACAGCACCTTGGGAACATGCACTTGTTTGCGTTTGCAATATAAGAATGTATTTTAATATTGCTTTTCTTTCTTAGGTCTGTGATATAGTTGAACCTCAAGTATCGATAGGAATTCTCACTGTGATGCCAGAGGACAGCCCAATGTCTCCACAAGGTTTGCCATTGGAGGTCACTGATACAGGCATCATTTTGGAGGGTCTTATAGCAATGGATGGACTTGAGAATATTCCACAAGATGTGTTTGTTAGTAATAACAAAGATTTAGTCTTGTGTCTATTGTTGCATTTTGGGTGTTATATCTACAGTAGGTTGATGGGTGACAAATCCCTATACCCACAAAAAAAATGTTTTGTTTTAATCAGTTATCTGTGTGTATAGAGTAACACAAATGCTTTATTGTAGGGTTGAATTATTGGTTGTTTTAATCACTCACTATCAACCCTTTTTGTTTTAAACATGCTTTAAAGAAGCAATTTTTGTACACAGTTACAATAAAATGAATGTTGTGACAACATAGTTTTTGCTTAACTCGTTTTTGTTAGTTTTGCTTACTTAAAAATGTGAGGCAATCGGTTTCCTTATATTTACAAATAAAGTGAACACTAATAATAAGTTACCTCAACTAATGCTTTTGAGTCACCAGTACTTAATTTTACTTGATAATTAAGTTTACAAATACTATTTAGTTTTGCCAACTTAAAATTAATACTATAAAAAAAATTGCTAATTTAACATCAAATTAAGTAGCCTATATAAAATTGCAAAATAAATCTATCTATCAGTACTTTTAAAGTACTTAAAAAAAAAAACTACGTTTGTACTTTCACTCAAGTAAAATTTAAAAAGGAGTGCTTTTACTGGAGTAATATTTTATTATACTTATCTGTACTTTTACTCAAGTACTTGATTTGTGTACTTCGTCCACCACTGCAGAATACAACACACTGAATACTGCACAGTTCTTGAATATTTTCTACAATGGCACTGCAAGCTGAAACCATTTGTGTTTGCTTTTACATTATCATGTATCCATGCAACTATGTGTCAAAATAAGTCCAAACTGACTACAGTGTCAGCATTAAAATATCACATGTCTATCACAAGTCTATTATGTTGATGTTTTTAACAGCCTCTTTAGGCTGAATATTTACAACTGTAGATCCTGCAGCAACATATTATGTCACATATTATGTGACACCAGTTTCAGGAAAGCAGCACACCCCAGACCAGAAGTTGTGTTGGAGCTGGCCTGACCTCACCTTACCTGCCTCCACCAGGAACCTTTTTTCACTTGTTTGTTCATTCATTCATTAATTCATTCAATTATCTTCTTATTTTTTTTTATTTAATTTTATCTTAATTTTATATCTACCACTGAGTGTGGCGTTTTCTCAGATTGATATATAAGTAAAATCTCCACATCCTATACTGTTTCTGTTCTCATATACAATCAAGTAAAAACAAGTGTCATGACAACATTATTATTTAGCATATTTTGCAACTTCTGTCATTTCCTTCAGAAAATACAAATCTAGGTGCTCTCACTTACACACATGTATGCTCACCTTCAGTAAAGGCTTTGTGCAGACAGCTGAGTTTCCATGGGACAATGCTACCTCTTCCCTCAAAATCTGCTCGAGGTGGAGTGTAGTTATAGTGCAGATAAGCTACAGGATCAAAACCCTGGTAATATGCCTCCATAGAAGCCACCGTCTTTAACTTTTCTAGCTTTATCCTTTGTATTTCTCTGTCTCTCTCCATTCCCACTCCTTTGAATCACTGTGCCTGTTATGTTTTTGCTGAAGACCATATTTATACTTGTGTATAAATGAGATTTAATGGTTATTTGGTACTTTTTTCAATGTGCAATGTCTGTGCTACGTCTCCTTATTGCTAGTCTTATCTTTATGAAGATAAAAGTGTTTTGCCTACCTGAGAGCACTCAGACCTCCTGTCTTGACTTTAGGCACTGATGATATCTGAGTAAACTTGTTTTTCAAATGTTATTTAACTGAACAAAGGGTCTATTTAGGTGGAAAAACACATACACACAGACACATGCTTGTTTGTTTTATTAAATTAGTGAGGGCATCTTTAGACTTCCATTGTTTTTATATCAGGTTAATGATATTTTCTATGGCCTAACCTGACTCATACATCTTATAGCAGAGGCGATTATAGAATTTAATCATCAGGGGGGCGAAGCCCTGAGTGTGAATGTGTAGCAAGTAGGGGTGGCATGGTTCGCTGAAAAAAAACCCAGTACCGTTCGGTTCACCACACACTGTTCGGTACTCGCTGGGACCGCGGTTCAACTTAAATCCAAAGCATCTGTAATATTGTTTGCTATAATAGCAGTTTATATATGTTTCTGTAGATGGATGTGCATTCTGGGTTCCCAGACACAACAACAATAGCGATGAGAAAAAAAAAAACACCTGGACAAACCATTCACTCTTGATCAATGTGAACGACTTATGCTGGAATATGAGCAGTTATTTATTCTGTCATCATCCGGGTGCTGAAAGCGCGCGCGCACAGACGAGTGCATGCGCTCCCTTACGAAAAATAACCATGGTTTTATTATAGTAAAACTGTAGTAACCCATGTTTTTTGTCGTGTTGACCACCATTTGTACAACCACAGATTTACTACAAATACCATGGTTAAACTATGGTTAATATAGCAAAACCGTGGTTATTTTGTGGTTACCATGGTTTAACTATAGTAACCATGGTTTTTTGGTTTTATCCCAGATAGCAAATGACTTGTGGCCCAGTTCTGGCCCACATCTCCCATATTCTTCTGGCCCACATACCGCGCGGAATGACGGCGATGACTCAACCTGAGTCTGGCTGACATATGTCAGCCACAACTGAACCAGATCTGGGCCACATCTCATAAATGGTGTGGGTGACATCTGGGCCAGTTCTGGCCCAGTTTTGTCTGACAGAAGTCAGCCACAACTCTACCAGATCCATGCCGCATCTCACAAATGGCATGGGCGACACCTGGCCCAGATGTCAACCACGCCATTTCTGAGATGTGGCCCAGATCCGTCCCAGTTGTGGCTGACTTCTGGGTTAGATATGGCCCATATTTACCCTTTCTAGACTTTGTGTCTAGAAAGGGTAAATATGGATATGTAATTCATACAGAATAAAGAAAACACTCATGTAGTCTAAAATGCTTTATTAAAATATAAAAATTAAACAAATAAATATACATACATGAATACAACTGCATGTATAGATATAAAACAAATACATTTACATTATTACAAAATAAAAAATACAGATACATATCTATAAATATAGTTAAATACACATTAACATTACATTTACATTTAGCAGACACTTTTATCCAAAGCAACTTACAAATGAGGACAATGGAGGCAATCAAAATCAACAAAAGAGCAATGATATACAGGTGCTGGTCATATAATTAGAATATCATCAAAAAGTAGATTTATTTCACTAATTCCATTCAAAAAGTGAAACTTGTATATTATATTTATTCATTACACACAGACTGATATATTTCAAATGTTTATTTATTTTAATTTTGACGTTTATAACTGACAGCTAAGGAAAATCCCAAATTCAGACGCGGCAGAGAGGAGTGAGTATGAGAAACATTCAGATACACAGGCTGATTCAGTCTTCTGAATTGGGAGTAGCGAACATGCATTATAAACTTCTTTCAAATTAGAATCTGTTGGGGAGATAAAATGTGCAAGATAACGTATATGTACTAATAAAAACATCAAACAAAAAAAATTCATCTTTTACTCTCCAGTACTGAAAGCAGAAGTGATAAGGGAGCCCTTGATACTGTGGCACAGCTCTTTCAAATTAACATTACCTTTTTTTGCAGTGGCGGTAGTTTGTGTGTCCATCTATAGTTGCCATCATCTAAGGTCTTTTGAGTACTGGTATCATCTGAAGTCCTCACAAGTCCTGCAAGTCCTGTGCTGTGCAGTTTCTAATAACCCTGGGATGGAAATTTGCAGAAACAGGAAGGCAAAGGGAGAAAGATTAGCATAGCTGCTGTTCATATCATTTCAGGCAATGTGCACTTTTTACTATTTCATCAATGGAGTACATTGAGTACTATTTTTAATCTAGTAGGTTTAAACTGAAATAATTTTTCTAGATCCCTTAATAAACATTATTTGTTGTCTGTTTTTGGGGAACAGACACAGTCTCTATAGAATGGACTACATATGCCAGAGTAACATTTAATACATTTTAATAAAATTTAACTGGGAGGAACATCATAACTGTAATTTACACAACCATTCAAGAGTTTGGGGTCTGTAAGATATTTTATGCTCACCACGGCTCCATTTATTGAATCAAATTACAGTAAAATAGTAACACTGTGACTATTACAATACAAAACAACTCTTTTCTATGTGAATATTATGTTAAAATGTCATTTATTCCTTTGATCAAAGCTGAATGTTCAGCATCATTACTCCAGTCTTCAGTGACACATCTTCAGAAATCATTCTAATATGATGATTTACTGCTCAAGAAACATTTCTGATTATGATCAATGTTAAAATACAGACGTGCTGAATTTTTTTTTTTGTTGGATTCGTTGTTACATAGCCTCCAAACATTTGAATGTTAGTGTTACATGCATCAAACTGTTCAAAATCATCTGTTTCAAATAGTGTTCCTGTAGCTCAACTGGTAGAGCACTACACTAGCAAGCAAGCTAGCACAAGGTTCATGGTTCGATTCCCCGGGAACACATGATATGTAAAAATTGATAGCCTGAATGCACTGTAAGTCGCTTTGGACAAAAGCGTATGCTAAATGCATAAATAAATGCAGGTCTTTTGAACTTTGTATTCATCTGTGAATCCTGAAAAATAAAATGCATCATGGTTTCCACAAAAAAAATTGAAGCAGCAAAACTGTTTCAACGCTGATAATAAGTTTCTTGAGCAGCAAATCAGCATTTCTGAGGGATCCATGTGACACTGAAGACTGGAGAAATGATGCTGAAAATACAGCTGCACATCACAGGAATAAATTAGTTTATAATGTATTCACATAGAAAACAGCTATTTTAAATTGTAATAATATTTCACAATATTAATCTTTTTACATATTTTAATCAAATAATTACTACAGAGGTGAGCAGAAGATAATTATTACAAATTGTATCAACTTCAAGCTTTTGAACACTAGTGTACTGTATATTTGAGGTTTGACTTACTGTTCTAGTCTTGTGGTCAATAGCATCTTGGAGATGTTGTCTTACAGTAGGTTCACTGCGACTCTGCTGGATGCAGCAGGCCATCAGCACTGAAGAATCTAGGAACAAACAAGCAATCTGACACAGAGCCAACAATATTTAATCTGCAGTTCCAGGTTTATTAGATGGAAACAAGCTAGAACAGGTGAAATGCAATAAATAAATAAATAAAATAACAGATTAATTGCGATATATATTGTGAAAAAAAATGCATATTAGGTTACTCAACCTTTTCAGCGCTTCCTACATCTCTGTCAGCAGCTCCCTTCAGAAATATTGAAATCTTGGAAACTCCCTTCTGTTGTAGAAGGATTATTTTGTCACTCTTGAAATCGCAGAACAGTTTTATGTTTACCATAAAAGATCAAAACAACTTTAGTTTTCTGCCAATTTTCGCGCTCCTTGATAACGTGACGTCATCGATAAACAGTAAAGTGTAAATGTTAAGGTTAAATAAATTAAGCAATTTCCAATCATCCATTGAAAGATTACCAACAAAACAGTCAAAAGCTATCATCTACAGATGAAGATTTGATTAAAAGCCCAAACTTTCATAAATAAGAGCACAAAAGAGTTATCATACCTGACGATACGTCGTCTTAAAACGGTAGAAATGCTAACGGACTTTTCGAAGACAGTAAACCGTTCCTATGAAGTAAATAAACAACAGAAGCGAGTCAAATACAAGTAAGAGAAGTTTCAACAACAGTTATAAGTAATATTTGTGTGATTTTATGGACTTAACTCACCTGAAAACAGTGAAATCAGCGAGAAACGGGGTGTTTCCTCGTGACATTTGCAGTGTTGCGCTCCGTTTCCATGGCAACTCCATCCGGTCCGCGCGCACACCCATGAAAGCACGTCACGAATTAAAATTCACACGCTTACGTTACATAAATAAACATATGAATAAACATATTCCCCTTATTTTTTTTCTGTAAGAGGGTGCGCGTCCATTTGTAAATTTAATGTGTCTGGCTTTCGGTGTCATTCCAGCTATATTAGCTGTACAAACAGCTTGTTTTGCTGTTTACTGTTGCAAACTGCTGTATCTTACCATGTTATTTTTAATGTATTGTCTTAATTATGAACGTACTTTGTAGTGCAAACAGTTTTACCGTTTACTGCACTTTGTTCTTCTTGTTATTTCCCTATAACCATGACCATAAGTCTCACACATTCACATACAATTGTTTGGTGGATAGAATTAGATCACTACATAATTCAAAATGTCATTCAATTATGATATTGCTAATTTAAAATTCATTTTGTAGTTCTATAGCCCAGTGAAAAATGCCAGGCCTGCACATAATAGTGGGACAAAGTGGCACTTTTATAGTTTAAGATTTTGTATTGTTGCTTTTACGAAACACTCATATATGTATGTATGTGTGTGTGTGTGTGTGTGTGTGTGTGTGTATAAGGTGCGTATTGAAGAAATGTGAATATCATGAAAAAAGTTCATTTTTTGTAACTTTTTTTATTAAAAAAAGTGAAATTGTCATATATTCTAAAGATTCATAATTTTTTTTTTTGATGATTAGAGCTTAATTTAATGAATGTAATTATTGCATTTCAAAGTATAAAAAAGGAGTTAAACAAATATTATTTCATTATTTAAAATGATTTTTAAAGAAACTTTGTCCTGTGGTGTGACAGTACAGGTGTCACAATGGAGGACTTTTTTTTTATCACACCAAAGGACGTTTCAGCCTTTTCTGTCAATTAATGACCTTGCTATTCCAAGCTAACTTGTCATTAGTGGCAAGCAAGACACATTTGTAAAATTTTCTAGGATTATGTAGCTTAACATGCACTTTTTAATAAAAAAATATATATATAATTTAGGGGTGTCTTATTAATGCACAACAAAGCAAAAAAAAAATTGTAGTGGTTCCGAAAACGTTCAAAGGACATGGTGTCACACCAGAGGACATGGTACAAAAATGTAAAAAAATCAAATAACATTGCAGCTTCATAACAGGTCCGTGTAGGTCAAATAAATGGGTGTATGTATTTATATTACGTGTCCTGAAATATTATGGGCGTCCAGTACTCAAAATAGTTTTAGAACCACTGACTGGTAAAGTAAGGTGATCTGCCAGGACGTGTCTTCAGAAAATGGCACATCTGGTCACCTGGTATAGGCCATATCTGGCCCACATACAACAAGCCAGAACTCAACCTAGAACCGGTTTGTCACACACGGGCCAGATCTGGCCCACACACAGCAAGCCACGACTCAAATTAAAGCTGGTTTGTCACACACGGGCCAGATCTGGCCCACACACAGCAAGCCACGACTCAAATTAAAGCTGGTTTGTCATACACGGGCCAGATCTGGCCCACACACAGCAAGCCACGACTCAAATTAAAGCCAGTTTGTCACACACGGGCCAGATATGGCCTACACACAGCAAGCCACGACTCAAATTAAAGCCAGTTTGTCACACACGGGCCAGATATGGCCTACACTCAGCAAGCCACGACTCAAATTAAAGCCGGTTTGTCACACACGGGCCAGATCTGGCCCACACACAGCAAGCCACGACTCAAATTAAAGCCGGTTTGTCACACACGGGCCAGATCTGGCCCACACACAGCAAGCCACGACTCAAAATAAAGCCGGTTTGTCACACACGGGCCAGATCTGGCCCACACATAGCAAGCCACGACTCAAACTAAAGCCGGATTGTTGCACACGGGCCAGATCTGGCCCACAAACAGTATGCCACAACTCAAACTAAAACCGGCTTGATGTGTGTGAGCCAGAGATGGCCCATATAACCTCTGCCGCTGACAGAACTTAGCCAGATGTGCCATAGTTGGCCCAGATATGGCCCGGATATGTATGCTATCTGGGATTTGTAGTAAAACCATGGTTAATTTTCGTAAGGGCTCATCCGAAGCGCTCAAACCCGCGCCTCAGAACGTGGGCAAATATAAGATCTCTCTGAAGTATTGTGTTTAAATGGACAAATTCAGACAAAGATAATGTCAAAATGCCCATCTTGATAAGTATCCTACTAGCAGACATAACCGGCTGAACATCAGTGTATTCTCTTAAAGTCTTTATATTAATAGAAACAGCAACAACAAAGAAATCACCCAGCAAACACAGAACGTTGTGAGGACGTCGCTAGTTAGTCGTCATTTGGTCAGCGCGACATTATACTTTATGGCAACGTTGTGAGGACGTTGTGGTAAAGTTCCATTTATGGAGAGTGTATGGCGAGTGGAATGTGACAGGATTACCTGCCGAAGTCGAAAGTCGTGTACTTTTACGTGTGAGAAGGGTACGCCGCGTCAACTGACGTCGCCTCAACTGATGCATGATAAGCACGCCGCCTCAACTGACATCGCCTCAACTGACGCATGATAAGCACGTCACCTCAACTGACGTGTGATAAGTACGTCGCCTCAACTGACGTCTGCAAAAAAAAAAAAAAAAATATTCATTAAGTACATCTCTGCATTACACTTACTCTCTAAATAATACATAATCATCGGAGGTGTAATTTTACCAAGTATTAAACAGTAATAAAATGAAAGAGAACATGTTTTTCTATAATCCAGTGATATAAGTTAAAATAAGTAATATCTTAAGTATAATTTCATGCATATAGTAATGCATTTGATTTTACTTAAAGGGATGTATTTGTATTTTACTTAAAGGATAGTTTACCAAAATCAAGAACTTCATAATCAAGTAATCACTGAGTAATCATTTACTCATTTTCATGCCTGTCCAAACCTGCAGGATTTTATTTCTTCTATGGAACATAAAAGTTATTCTAAGACTTTCCTATAATCCAATACCTTTTCCATGTCCCTCAAAGATATGATTTTTGGTTTCCGATAAGTACAATGGCTCATTTCACTGAATTTTACAAAAAACTATCATGACTAGTAATATTTATAAAACTGGTATTTTTTTCCCCCATTTTAATTTGTTAACTTCTGCTGTTTTCAGATTTCATTACTTAAACATTGTTCGTACTCTGCTTGCTCACGGAATAAAGCAAAGTATAAAAAATTTACACTGCTTTATTTAATATTGTGGGAAGAGGTCTTAAAGCCATCACAATTCACTGAATCATAATTTTGGATTGTGAGAAATCTAGATAAACGAAGAAAAAAAAAACACTAAGAATAAAAATCAAAGTATACTTTCATACTGTTTTGATGACTTAAAAAATACAAAATAGACACATTTTTAAAAAAATGGTTATTAAACATTTAAACTTGAGTAAAAGTCACAACAAGAAAATCATGTGATGTTTCAGATGAAAGTTTAATCATTTAATAACAAATATATTATTGGCTGGAGTTTTTGTAGATGTTTTACAATAAAATCTTTAATCTTTAACTGTTATTTAATTAACAAAAGTACAAATAAAAGAATTTAAAAGATTAAATATATTTTGTAAATATAAAAACATTTTAGTTTTGATGGCTGCAAAATAATAATAATAATAATAATAATAAAAAAAAAAATAAAAAAAAAATGAAAGTGAAAGAACACCTCCTGCATGAAAAATAATCAAATTAGTAAGTAACCCCTGCAGGAAATAACCAAAAAAATATTTAAAAGCTTAGAATATCTCAGCTCTAATGAATGTACGTAATATTATTTTTGGGCTTTATTTATTTATTTTTGCTCATAAAACATAAAACAAAAATAAACACCATTATTTAGATTCTCCTGATTAAAAAGGGCCCAAAATCACCATAATCCGTCATTATCTAAAGATATTCCTCATGAAGTTATAACACGCATTAAACTACACAGGAGCTTGGCAAAAAAAAAAAAAAAAAAAAAAAAAACATCAAAGGTATCTGTAATGGCGATTTCGTTCGTAACCTCATGAAATATCATATATAATAGAAAAAGGCACGTCATTATTTGCAGAAAATCCATCATTTAGATCCTAAGATATCTCTCATAAAGATATAATACATAAAAATTAATTATGACATGGAGCTGAGCAAAATATAAATTAATTAATTAAATAATATATATTAAAAAAAAATCTGAGGTTGCACTCCTTCCCAACATGCATAGATCTTGAAAAATGGCACATTCTTTTCAGAAAATCCTTCCGATTAATAATCCAAAATTTACCATGATCAGTCGATCAGATCGATAGATAGATATTCCTCATAAAGCACAACACATTGAATCAGACAGGGTCACAGGGACACATATGGCGCAGCAAAGAAAAAAAGGCCCAATGCTACAAGTTTTTATTCGTAACTTCTCGAAACATGCACATAATTGGATGTCATTATTTTCAGGAAATTCTCCTGATTAAAAAGAGTTTACCATAATCTGTCATAGATCTAAAGATATTCATCATCTAATTATAAACTCCAAGTGTGCACATTGTGTAACTTTCTCATGGATGTTTTTGCTGGTCATTTCATAACTCATGCTCTGATTGTGGAAAATGTCCTATCATTTAAGGGAAGTCGTGGCCTAATGGTTAGAGGGTTGGACTCCCAATCGAAGGGTTGTGGGTTCTAGTCTCGGGCTGGACGGAATTGTGGGTGGGGGCAGTGCGTGAACAGCTCTCTCTCCACCTTCAATACCACCTTGAGCAAGGCACTGAACCCCCAACTGCTCCCCGGGCGCCGCAGCATAAATGGCTGCCCACTGCTCCGGCTGTGTGCTCACAGTGTGTGTGTGTGTTCACTGCTCTGTGTGTGTGCATTTCGGATGGGTTAAATGTAGAGCACAAATTCTGAGTATGGGTCACCATACTTGGCTGAATGTCACTTCACTATCATTATTTACAGCAGATTCTCACAATTGAAATGAGTCTAAAATCAAAACAACCCATTTCGTCTTTCGTGTGAATAATAATACCTAAACCCATGAATTAAAGAAATCAGTTGGAAATATCCCTTGAACACTTGACAAGCAGAATATAAAACCTAAAATGTTTCTGTATTTTATCTTTTATATAACTATATATAATTAAAGCATACAGCTCAGTTAGTCGTTGTCATATGTAATTTGACAGGTCTCATAGTAAAATAAAACAAGTGTAATTATTTAGGACTCTGACTAAACTTGAAATTCAAAACAACAATTTCTAAACTGTCAAGGACTAAGAGAAAGGCTACCTTGGTCCCAAATGCTGTAACTTTTGATCACTTCATGATATCACCATAAAATGTAATTCACATACATGAATGAATTATGTAGAACATCACCAAAAATTATTTCAGACAGGAACCACTTTGGCAAGTTTACTTGAGTATATTGAACACAATTTATCGTTGGCGGTATGGTTCCTTATGGGGGTTCTTGCTCCCAGAATAATTGAACATACAAGAGCTTTAACATTAAACCCCTGGAACCATGCATTTAGAAATACATAACAATTAAGACTTTTAATAAAGTATTTAAAGCAAACAGTGATAATCATATGGATGTGGCAGAGGGACGTCTATCCTGATGCCTGGTTATGAAGATGGGTGTCTCTCTGCAGTGAGGTCCATACCAGCTAAGATTTAGGAAGCCTTAGTGATCTGAAACAAAGAAGACGACAGCCAGGAGGTGCTCAGTAGTGTGCTCATGCTCATAATGGGGAGGGAGGGAGGGTTGAGAGCCGTTGAGCATACTTACCGAGCAGTAGAGCCACGTATATATATGTCCCGTGTCTAATAGGAGAGAGGTGGTGATTGGAGTGATTTGACAGCTGTTCACACCCTTTCCTCCATGGCCTGACTGAACTAACGCTGCGCTCGATTTATCTTAAGATAAATATTGGATGCCAATTAAGAGAGATATAAAAAAAATATCCCTTGACCATGCAAATTTATCTTACATTTTATCATCTATTTCTCCATATGAGAATATTCAGAGGGCAAAGATTTTCCCCCTAAAAATATAGAAAGATTTCTGTCAATTGATAGCATCCTTTTGACTCTCCTTGATACAGTTTTTGAGCTATGAGTCATTATATTTGTGTATGTCAAAGCAAAAACAATATCTTCACTGAGGTGATGCCTCAGGGCTTAAAGGGTTCAAACGGTCTATAATCAGGGTAGATTGGTAATAGGTCAGGGTATCAGGTTTGACTCATCAGAAAGCTATACATCAATTCTGTGCAGTGATGCCAACGGATTCTCTCAGATAGTCAGAGACAATTGAAATGTGTGATGTGCTCAGATGAGTCCACTGGGAAAAACAGATGAGTTCTCAGTCCCAAAGACCAATGGGCCATCCAGACTTTTACCAGTGATAGATGCAAAAGCAAACATTTGTTATTGGATGGGGGTTTATCAGAGCAAGAGGCATGGGTGACTGTCATGTGTGAGGGTACACTGACATGGAGGCATTATAAAATTTGAATGTCTCGCCACAGCAAGAGAAGTTGTTGTAACTCAGGCATAAAATGTTCAATCTTCCCCAAACTTCACATGTTTGATAAGAACATATATGACATTCCATTATAATGATAGCGCCAACTGCTGGCAACAGGAAGATTGGCACATATATGGAATATACTTTGATATATTCCACATATATTTATGATTTTAAATGCATATTTCTCACCGTTCACCTTTTTACTAAAGCCACTCGCTGGTGGTGAGCCCGGGTGCGAGGGCCCGTTCATCGCTGCTTGCAGCTTTAATTAGGGCCCGAGCACCGATGGTGTGAGGACCCTCTTGGAATTGCTCCGTTTATTATTATTATTATTATTATTATTAGGGCCCGAGCACCGATGGTGTGAGGACCCTATTGGAATTGCTCTGTTTATTATTAGGGCCCGAGCACCGATGGTGTGAGGACCCTCTTGGAATTGCTCCGTTTATTATTATTATTATTATTATTATTATTATTATTAGGGCCCGAGCACCGATGGTGTGAGGACCCTATTGTATCTGCTCTGTTTATTATTATTAGGGCTCAAGCCCAAAGGGCGAGAGGCCTATTGTTTTCCTTAGGATTATTTTTTATTATTAGGGCTCAAGCCCAAAGGGCGAGAGGCCTATTGTTTTCCTTAGGATTATTTTTTATTATTAGGGCTCAAGCCCAAAGGGCGAGAGGCCTATTGTTTTCCTTAGGATTATTTATTATTATTATTATTATTATTATTATTATTTTATTTTTTTTCCAACGTCTCGGGGGCTTTTGGGGCCCTTAACGTGCTTAAAAAGTCTTGAAAATTGGCACACAGATTGGAACCTGCGGCCATTAGGGCCGGGCAGAGACTGATACACGGGCGTGGCACAGGGGCTCTACAGCGCCCCCTGGAATATGGAGGGCCATATATCATACATTCTTGCTCGTAGACGTATGAAACTCGGTACACATATAAATCTCATCAATCCAAACAACTTTTGTATTGCATATCATAGGCTCCGCCCAACAGGAAGTTGGCTATTTAGGGTTTAGTATTCAAATTTTTCGTCAAAGTTGTGGGGGCTTTTGGGGTCCTTAACATACTCAAAAACTCTTGAAAATTTGCGCACACTTTGGAATCTGTGGCCTTTAGGAGCCTGCAGAGGCTGGGACCCGGGCGTGGCACAGGGGCTCTACGGCGCCCCCTGGAACACAGTCAGAAATGTTGATGTATAGCTCACACATACTTGCACATATTCATATGAAACTCAGTACACATATAGATCTCATCGTGCCGAACAACTTTCGTATTGCATGTCATAGGCTCCACCCAACAGGAAGTCAGCTATTTAGAGTTATGTAAAAAGCGCATGCTCTGGAATTTGAAATACTTGTCATAGGTTTTTTTCTCGATTGTCGCCAAACTCGGTCAACATGATCACAAGACACTGGGGATGAAAAATTGCCAGGGGATTTTTGATATCTCGAACGGTTTGCTCGTGGCGAGGCGTTGAAATTATGGCGAGAAATGAGAAACAGGAAGTGTCTAATACCGTCCACATACATTTCCTGATTTTAATCAAACTTCATCAGATTATTCGTTGTATGATGTCGATTGCATATATGTGACTATTAGGAGTCAAAGTTATAGCGCCACCAACTGGCAGAAGGAAGTGTGTCATTTTCAAAATGATTTGAATTCAGCATCTTATTATTACTCGATTTGCTTCAAACTTCATCAGAATAATGTTAAAACACAGCCGATATAAATCTGCAAGGGGGATATTGATATCTAAAAAATTGTTGGCGTGGCAACATGTCAAACTGGAATACTTCTCAGGTGATTTTGAGGCAAATAACATACTTAGAATTTCACAAAACTCTGAACACACATCAGTATTTCTGATAGGAACTTAAATTGTGAATGGATTTTGGATAGCTTGAATGGTTTTGCCGTGGTGATTTTTTTAAATGACCTTACAAAGGGAATCATTATTGTATTTTTAAATTGCAGCTTCCAAACACGTCAAAGAATTTTTTCATACAGATGAAAAAGTCATTCTGAGGAAATATGCATAGTTTAACGACTTTACAACACTGTATGGATAACAGAAAATTAAAAAACTGTCAGACATCTCATCTCACTCTGTCCCTCTGTTTGAGTATATGTGCTTCAGACTTCCATTGTCTGAGAGAAATAGCGCCCCTACAGGTTCAATTCCCGGACTTTTACTTTCACTTTTAAATCGGTTAAAAATACAAATAAATACTTAGATTTAATTCACACTGACAAGCTAAACCAACATATCTGATTATTACCGGTTCAGGGCTCATGGATAAATTATTTCTGGCCAGAGATACGTGAGAAATAGGAGAGATGAATCACCGCTGTGATCACGAGCGTCTGGAGTAAAGAGCTCAGAGAAAACGAATTTATTCCTGTTTTAAAGCTTTTAAAAATAAATTATTACAGCGATATCACACAATCAACCAATTAGAACACACCAAGAGCTAAATTCAGATGTTTTTGAACTGTTTGTGTGAAAATGAAATATTTGTGGCTGCCTATCTGAAATCACGCCTCCGATCAGCGCGTACAGTGTCCAGCTCAAAACAAACGAATTTATTCTTGTTTAAGAGCTTTTTTAAATAAAATATTACCACAAATGCACACAATAAACCCACTGTAACACAACAAGAGGTAAATGCAGGTGTTTGTGACCAGTTTAAGAGTGCAAGACTATTTGAAAGCGCGACTGGCAGAATAACATATCTCTCGAGCTGCAGGTTTCTGCCTTTCGTCGTACGAACGAACACATCACGGACAAGATTATTTCAAAATACATAATAGCTTGGCGACTATAAACGAAAACAGCCACGTGAACATAAACTGGATCTACTGGATTTGAATATTAAAGTGACCACATTTACCACTTGCTTCTGTCTTCAATTTTAATCTATATAAAAAAGGAAACTCATTCGACTTGGCTGCTTTTTTAATGTGTGCGTATTTATTTATTTACCTTTTTATACATTTTGTATAATTTCATAGTTTGTGTATTACAATTATAAAAACAAAAATAAATTTAGCCACTCACATAGAAATAGCTTAGGCCTTAAACTTTTTCTGACAGTTTTAGGGATTTTTAAAAATCCTAAAAAAAACTTATTTGTGCTGCAAATAATAATTTCAAACTCATTTGATACTGACCTATGACATCCTGTGACATTATATTTATTTGAATTTACATAATCTCATGGATGTAACAGTAAATCTGTTCAGCTCACAGATCAATACTAAGCTGTAATGCAAGCAGAACTTTCACAAATGCTTATGAGTCATTTAAGGATTTGATAACACTGTAAAATAATGTCTAATTTGTTAACATTAGCAAATGCATTGATAACACTTTATAATAACTGCACTCATTAGTAAATAGTCAGTTCATGCTTTATAAAGCCTTGTCCCAATATTAATAGTCAGTAGTAAGCAGTTTATAAATACAGCTATAAATAGCTTGTCCTTGGTTTATAAGCACATTTATTAAAAAGAAGAGTAAGTTATCTTCCTATGAAAAATAAAAGATAAAAATAAACAAACAACAACACAGATTGATACAGAACTCAGAAATTTTATTGTGGATTTATGATAAAATCAGCCTGTAAATGAATTCATACTCCTCCTCATACTACTCCATACTCCTTTTTCAACATGATGCCAATATACTGAGATGTTAAATTGTGAATGGGTTTAGGATAGCTTAAATGGTGTTGCCATAGAGATTTATTAAAGTAACATAAAAAATACAATAGTTATTTTACTATATCTTTAAAATTTTTCATTCTAACTCTTCATATTTTTTTATGTAAGTAGAAGTCCTCATTTGAAGGAAGCACAGTAAGTTTCATAGCTTTATCCTTTTCAAGAGCCAGCATAAAATTAAAACTATCATAACTTATAAATCAAGCTTGCAATTCTTAGTACCAATAATGGCCACCAGAGGGAGCTATAGGATTACTTTTAAATAATTATTGTAGAAACAAGTATGATTTAAATAATTTATAGAAATCTTTCAAATAAAATAATATGTATTTTAGGAATTTTACTGATAAAATGACCCTCACTTATTTAGAATAACAAGCTGAAGTATTGTGAACTGTATATTAAGAATAATTCTTTATAGGCTTTATGGACAGATACGTTTTGAGTGACTCTTGAAGGTTCAGCACCACATCCTCTTTTACCACTGTTTAAAGAATTAATCTTACAGAACAGGTGCGAATGAATTTGGGATAGCTTGAATGGTTTTGTCGTGGTGATTTTTTTAAATAATAGTAAAAAAGGAACCAGTAAACGTTTTTTTATTTTTTTAAAGTGCAGCTTCTAAACACTTTAAAAAAAAATGTACACATAGAAGACCAGTCATTCTGAGGAAATATGCATAGTTTCATGACTATACAACACTATATGGATGATAGAAAATTAAAAAAACTATCATACATCTGATGTCACTCTGTCCCTCTGTCACTGTAGGTAATGTGTGTGTGCGTGTGTGTGTTAAGTGAATTAGGTGTGAAACTATCAGGGAGCATTTAGTCTCCAGCGCCAACATTTTACAGAACTGCCACTTTCCTGGAGTCTCCAGAATTACTCGGTGTCAGGCTCTGAGAGACTTAAGATTCCAAAAAATGATTTAATTAGAATACCATGAAGTATTGTGAAATACTATATATTAAGACTTTATATATAGGCTTTATGAACAGATTAAAGAGACTCGTGAAGGACCAGCACCACCTCCTCTTGTTCGATGGTTTGAGGATTAAGATTTAGGAGCTCATTTTTATTCCACCTCCTTTCCTGAAAGTCTGTCTTGCAGAATTGACTAAAAATTAATCTTCACATTATTTCCTAATTATTTTGCAATTCTTTTTGTTAGTTCTTCTTGACCTGTTTTTCTCTTCCAGCTTTCCTGGACTATTGTATAGCACTCATAAATGATTAAATAAAAAATAATGGTAGTTATTAAGATTGATATGGTTTGGAATTGGTAAAATGTGCTTGGAAAAAAATCACAATAAAACAATGTTTTAATGTTTAAGTTTGGAATATTAACTGACATGAATCAATGCTATATAAATATTGTTCATGTTAACATAATGTTTATGAATGGAATCTTATTGTAAAGTTTTACTAAAGTTATATATATATATATTGTTCTGTGAATGTGATTTTAAAGTCTAGATGATTCGGATTAACCCTTTAACTGCCATATCCTTTAAAACCTCACTGCCAGAGGGATATTGTGAATGCATGTGCCCGCTGGGCACAGTTTACCTGATCCCACCGGGGTGGCGATGGCACTGGTGGCTTGAGCCCGCCATCGCTGCTTGCAGCTATATTTATTATTATTATTATTATTTTTTTTTTTTTTTTTTTTTCAACGTCTCGGGGGCTTTTGGGGCCCTTAACGTGCTTAAAAAGTCTTGAAAATTGGCACACAGATTGGAACCTGCGGCCATTAGGGCCGGGCAGAGACTGATACACGGGCGTGGCACAGGGGCTCTACAGCGCCCCCTGGAATATGGAGGGCCATATATCATACATTCTTGCTCGTAGACGAATGAAACTCGGTACACATATAAATCTCATCAATCCAAACAACTTTTGTATTGCATATCATAGGCTCCGCCCAACAGGAAGTTGGCTATTTAGGGTTTAGTATTCAAATTTTTCGTCAAAGTTGTGGGGGCTTTTGGGGTCCTTAACATACTCAAAAACTCTTGAAAATTTGCGCACACTTTGGAATCTGTGGCCTTTAGGAGCCTGCAGAGGCTGGGACCCGGGCGTGGCACAGGGGCTCTACGGCGCCCCCTGGAACACAGTCAGAAATGTTGATGTATAGCTCACACATACTTGCACATATTCATATGAAACTCAGTACACATATAGATCTCATCGTGCCGAACAACTTTCGTATTGCATGTCATAGGCTCCACCCAACAGGAAGTCAGCTATTTAGAGTTATGTAAAAAGCGCATGCTCTGGAATTTGAAATACTTGTCATAGGTTTTTTTCTCGATTGCCACCAAACTTGGTCAACATGATCTCAAGACATTGGGGATGAAAAATTGCCAGGGGATTTTTGATATCTCGAACGGTTTGCTCGTGGCGAGGCGTTGAAATTATGGCGAGAAATGAGAAACAGGAAGTGTCTAATACCGTCCACATACATTTCCTGATTTTAATCAAACTTCATCAGATTATTCGTTGTATGATGTCGATCGCATATATGTGACTATTAGGAGTCAAAGTTATAGCGCCACCACTGGCAGAAGGAAGTGTGTCATTTTCAAAATGATTTGAATTCAGCATCTTATTATTACTCGATTTGCTTCAAACTTCATCAGAATAATGTTAAAACACAGCCGATATAAATCTGCAAGGGGGATATTGATATCTAAAAAATTGTTGGTGTGGCAACATGTCAAACTGGAATACTTCTCAGGTGATTTTGAGGCAAATAACATACTTAGAATTTCACAAAACTCTGAACACACATCAGTATTTCTGATAGGAACTTAAATTGTGAATGGATTTTGGATAGCTTGAATGGTTTTGCCGTGGTGATTTTTTTAAATGACCTTACAAAGGGAATCATTATTGTATTTTTAAATTGCAGCTTCCAAACACGTCAAAGAATTTTTTCATACAGATGAAAAAGTCATTCTGAGGAAATATGCATAGTTTAACGACTTTACAACACTGTATGGATAACAGAAAATTAAAAAACTGTCAGACATCTCATCTCACTCTGTCCCTCTGTTTTAGTATATGTGCTTCAGACTTCCATTGTCTGAGAGAAATAGCGCCCCTACAGGTTCAATTCCCGAACTTTTACTTTCACTTTTAAATCGGTTAAAAATACAAATAAATACTTAGATTTAATTCACACTGACAAGCTAAACCAACATATCTGATTATTACCGGTTCAGGGCTCATGGATAAATTATTTCTGGCCAGAGATACGTCAGAAATAGGAGAGATGAATCACCGCTGTGATCACGAGCGTCTGGAGTAAAGAGCTCAGAGAAAACGAATTTATTCCTGTTTTAAAGCTTTTAAAAATAAATTATTACAGCGATATCACACAATCAACCAATTAGAACACACCAAGAGCTAAATTAAGATGTTTTTGAACTGTTTGTGTGAAAATGAAATATTTGCAGCTGCCTATCTGAAATCACCGCTCGGATCAGCGCGTACAGTGTCGAGCTCAAAACAAACGAATTTATTCTTGTTTAAGAGCTTTTTTAAATAAAATATTACCACAAATGCACACAATAAACCCATTGTAACACAACAAGAGCTAAATGCAGGTGTTTGTGACCTGTTTAAGTGTGCAAGACTATTTGAAAGCGCGACTGGCAGAATAACATATATCTCTCGAGCTGCAGGATTCTGTCTTTCGTCGTACGAACGAACACATAACGGACAAGATTATTTCAAAATACATAATAGCTTGGCGAATATAAACGAAAACAGCCACGTGAACATAAACTGGATCTACTGGATTTGAATATTAAAGTGACCACATTTACCACTTGCTTCTGTCTTCAATTTTAATCTATATAAAAAAGGAAACTCATTCGACTTGGCTGCTTTTTTAATGTGTGCGTATTTATTTATTTACCTTTTTATACATTTTGTATAATTTCATAGTTTGTGTATTACAATTATGAAAACAAAAATAAATTTAGCCACTCACATAGAAATAGCTTAGGCCTTAACCTTTTTCTGTCAGTTTTAGGGATTTTTAAAAATCCTAAAAAAAACTTATTTGTGCTGCAAATAATAATTTCAAACTCATTTGATACTGACCTATGACATCCTGTGACATTATATTTATTTGAATTTACATAATCTCATAGATGTAACAGTAAATCTGTTCAGCTCACAGATCAATACTAAGCTGTAATGCAAGCAGAACTTTCACAAATGCTTATGAGTCATTTAAGGATTTGATAACACTGTAAAATAATGTCTAATTTGTTAACATTAGCAAATTCATTGATAACACTTTATAATTAAAGCTGCAAGCAGCCTTTCTGGGGCCAAGCCCTTATTGCTCTTTGGCTTTTAAGGGTTTTTCAAGCAACTTTTTCAGCACTTTTTACAGAACAGATAGATTCAGAATTACAGATAAGGTGAAATCAGAAGGTCTGATGAGAACGAACGCAGAATGAAGTTACAAAAACACACTTTTTTTGATCCCATATTAAGAAACTTTAGTACAGCTCTTACCCATGTAATAAAGGAATTGAAATGACAACTTTATACCCAATTTTAAACTTTTCCCATACAGGTTTCAAACCCACAACCTCACAGGTTCAGTACCAACGCCTTAGCTAAGTGTGCCACATTAGTTGACACACAACTTACACGGCACAGAAGAGAAGTTAAGGTGTGAGAATGATCTCTCTCACAAGCCCGAAGTAGCATTTTAGCCAGATTAGCATGCTACGCTAAAAAATGCTAACATTGTCAAAGTTAACCAGATTGCTCAAGAGACCCATTAGAGTGAATAGAAAAGTGTTAGCATTTTAGTTCATTAGCATGCTAAGCTAACTAGCATAAATCAACAAGCACAGGCACGGTCAACTTCGGAGCTGTACATCTCTGGAACGGGAGTGAATATCAAAAATCTGTTGAGTCATTTCTGTCAGGCCCGGTCTGAAGTTCATCTGATAAAATTTTTAACAAAATTGAACAAGATTTCAGGGAGGAGTAGTGAAAAAACTGTATTTCATTCCATTCAATATGGCGGACAGACGCCATGTTGGAAAATGACAATTGAGACATCCTCAGAATCGGCATAACCAAAGGAATAAAATGACATAAAAATAACAAAAATCGATCAACATTTACAGTAGTTATAAGGGGTTTTGCAAGAATCGTTATATCTCTTGAACACTAGGTGGCGCTGTCTTCCAACTTCCGGGGTACTTCCGGCACATGGTGTTGATGATGCCTATCGATTTTTGTGAAGATTTGTACAGTAGTTCAAAAGTTAGAGCAATTTTTGACAAATTTCAAAATGGCGGACGGGTGGTCCAGGTGGTCTTGACAAAATTGACATCCACAGATTTGAAATGATCTACAGAAACCATAGACATCAAGATCATAATTTTCTGATGAATTGTTCAGAAGTTATAAGCTAAAAAGTGCATTTTTGGTATCTCAACACCCATAGGTGGCGCTGTTCCCAAATTTAGCATGGACCCCCAGATCATGGTGTAGATGAAGTGTACCAAGATTGGTATCGATTGATCAAAGTTTGGCCGAGATACAGCATCTCTACCGATTTGAGGTCAACCTCTGTAAGTTCACAGCATCATAACTTTTTTTTTCACTAGTGTTCAAAAAATTCTGTTCAGTCTATTCTGTGCGGCTCAGTCCAAAGATTATCTGTGCCAAATTTCAGAAGAATTGGACCAATTTTGAAGGAGGAGTAGTGTTTAGACTGATTACTGTACTTTTCAAAATGGCCGCTACTGTAATGGGCGGAGTCTTAATGTAAGATATGGAATGGAATCTACATGAAGAGTCAAAACAGATGTACTAAGTTTTATTTTCATAGAATTAGTGGTTCAAGAGTTATTAACGTTTCAATGTTGAATATTTGAACTGGTGGTGGCGCTATAGAGTTTGGCCTAGAGACCCCAAAGTTGGTCAGATCACTAATAATGACCAGTTCTACAAGTGTGCCAAATTTTATCATTTTCCCATGTTCCCTTCATAGGGCTGCCATAGACTCCCATTGGACGAGAAGAAGAAGAAGAAGAAGAATAATAATAATAATAATAATAATAATAATAAAACATACAGATACAATAGGGGCTACAGCCCTCTGGGCTTGGCCCCTAATAACTGCACTCATTAGTAAATAGTCAGTTCATGCTTTATAAAGCCTTGTCCCAATATTAATAGTCAGTAGTAAGCAGTTTATAAATACAGCTATAAATAGCTTGTCCTTGGTTTATAAGCACATTTATTAAAAAGGAGAGTAAAGGGTCAGTTATCTTCCTATGAAAAATAAAAGATAAAAATAAACAAACAACAACACAGATTGATACAGAACTCAGAAATTTTATTGTGGATTTATGATAAAATCAGCCTGTAAATGAATTCATACTCCTCCTCATACTACTCCATACTCCTTTTTCAACATGATGCCAATATACTGATATGTTAAATTGTGAATGGGTTTAGGATAGCTTAAATGGTGTTGCCATAGAGATTTATTAAAGTAACATAAAAAATACAATAGTTATTTTACTATATCTTTAAAATTTTTCATTCTAACTCTTCATAATTTTTTATATAAGTAGAAGTCCTCATTTGAAGGAAGCACAGTAAGTTTCATAGCTTTATCATTTTCAAGAGCCAGCATAAAATTAAAACTATCATAACTTATAAATCAAGCTTGCAATTCTTAGTACCTATAATGGCCACCAGAGGGAGCAATAGGATTACTTTTAAATAATTATTGGAGAAACGAGTATGATTTAAATAATTTATAGAAATCTTTCAAATAAAATATTATGTATTTTAGGAATTTTACTGATAAAATGACCCTCACTTAATTAGAATAACAAGCTGAAGTATTGTGAACTGTATATTAAGAATAATTCTTAATAGGCTTTATGGACAGATACGTTTTAAGTGACTCTTGAAGGTTCAGCACCACATCCTCTTTTACCACTGTTTAAAGAATTAATCTTACAGAACAGGTGTGAATGAATTTTGGATAGCTTGAATGGTTTTGTCGTGGTGATTTTTTGAAATAATAGTAAAAAAGGAACCAGTAAAAAAAAGTGCAGCTTCTAAACACTTCAAAAAAATGTACACATAGAAGACAAGTCATTCTGAGGAAATATGCATAGTTTCATGACTATACAACATTATATGGATGACAGAAAATTAAAAAACATACATCTGATGTCACTCTGTCCCTCTGTCACTGTGTGTGTGTGTTTGTGTGTGTTTTAAGTGAATTAGGTGTGAAACTATCAGTGAGCATTTAGTCTCCAGCGCCAACATTTTACAGAACTGCCACTTTCCTGGAGTCTCAGAATTACAATGTGTCAGGTTCTGAGAGATCTAAGATTCCAAAAAAATATTTAATTAGAATACCATGAAGTATTGTGAAATACTATATATTAAGACTTTATATATAGGCTTAATGAACAGATTAGAGTGACTCGTGAAGGACCAGCACCACCTTCTCTTGTCCGATGGTTTGAGGAATATATCTTCCAGAATCTGGGATTAAGATTTAGGAGCTCATTTTTATTCCACCTCCTTTCCTGAAAGTCTGTCTTGCAGAATTGACTAAAAATTAATCTTCACATTAATTCCTAATTCTTTTGCAATTCTTTTGTCAGTTCTTCTTGACCTGTTTTTCTCTTCCAGCTTTCCTGGACTATTGTATAGCACTCATAAATGATTAAATAAAAAATAATGGTAGTTATTAAGATTGATATGGTTTGGAATTGGTAAAATGTGCTTGGAAAAAAATCACAATAAAACAATGTTTTAATGTTTAAGTTTGGAATATTAACTGACATGAATGAATGCTATATAAATATTGTTCATGTTAACATAATGTTTATAAATGAAATCTTATTGTAAAGTGTTACTAAAGTTATATATATATATATATATATATATATATATATTGTTCTGTGAATGTGATTTTAAAGTCTAGATGATTCGGATTAACCCTTTAACTGCCATATCAAGTTCAAGTTCTAGTTCAAGTTCAATTTATTTGTATAGCGCATTTACAACAGCCTCCTGGCTGACCAAAGTGCTTTAACATAAGAGCAAGAATATTACACATACATAAAAATCGACCAGACAAAAAATTTAAAACCACCCATTTCAAAATGTAGCATAACACAGTAGTCAGTACACTAAGGAAAATAAAAAAGTTTTTAGCAAGGATTTAAAAATAGACAAGGAAGGGGCCAGTCTGATCTCTAAAGGCAGGGTATTCCAGAGTCGTGGCCCAGCCACTGCAAATGCACGCTCCCCTCTACGCTCCCCTCTATCCTTTAAAACCTCACTGCCAGAGGGATATTGTGAATGCATGTGCCCGCTGGGCACAGTTTACCTGATGCCACCGGGGTGGTGATGGCATTGGTGGCTTGAGCCCGCCATCGCTGCTTGCAGCTATATTTAGGGCTCAAGCCTGGAGGGCGAGAGCCCTATTGTTTTCCTTAGGATTATTTGTTATTAGGGCTCAAGCCCGAAGGGGCGAAGAGCCCTATTGTTCCCCTAAGGATTATTCTTTTTCTTATTATTATTATTATTTTTTTTATTTTTTATTAAACCTTCCGGGGGTTTTTGGGGGCCTTAACATGCTCAAAAACTCTTGAAAATTGGCACACACATTGGAATCTGCGGCCATTAGGACGCCACAGAGACTGGGACCCGGGCGTGGCACAGGGGCTCTACAGCGCCCCCTGGAACACAGTCAGAAATCTTGAACCATAGCTCACACACACTTGCATATATTTATATGAAACTCAGTACACTTGTAGATCTCATTGAGCTTAACAACTTTCGCGCTCTATGTCAAAGGCTCCGCCCAACAGGAAGTCAGCTATTCATGGCTGTTTAAAAAAAGCATGCTCTGGAATTTGATATACTTGTCATAGGTTTTTTACTTGTTTGCCACCAAACTCGGTGAACATGATCTCAAGACATTGGGGATGAAAAATTGCGAGGGGATTTTTGATATCTCGAACGGTTTGCCCGTGGCGAGGCGTTGAAATTAGGGCAAAAAGTGAGAAACAGGAAATGCCTAATAACATCCACATACATTGCCTGAGTTTGATCAAACTTCATCGGTTTTTTCGATGTATGATACCGATCGTATATATGTGACTATTAAGAGTCAACGTTATAGCGCCACCAACTGGCAGCAGGAAGTGAGTCATTTTCAAAATGCTTTGAATTCAGCATCTTATTTTTACTCGATTTGCTTCAAACTTCATCAGAATAATGTCAAAACATGGCCGATGTAAATCTGTTGTGGGGATATTGATATCTTATATATTGTTGCCATGGCAACGTGTCAAACTTGAATATTCTGTTATGGTGATTTTGAGGCAGATAACAACCTCAGATTTACATGAAACTCAAAACACATATCAGTATTCTTGATAGCTAGACAATGGAAAAAGCTTTTAAAAGGGCGTGGAAGAGGCACTCTATAGCACCACCTTTTGTCAAAAGTGGGGGGGTTAGTTTTAGCTACAGACACCAAACTCGGTACAAAAATTGTTCTTATCAAGACGGACAACTTTCTAATTCACAGTCATCAGCTACGATCAACAGGAAGTCAGCTATTTTGATTTGAATGTGGATTTTTTTTTTTACATTTAGCTGTGAATTAATGCATACTGCTCAGAGGAGAGTAACACTATACACACCAAACTTTGTCTACATGATGCCAAAACATTTTAAACAACTTAAATTGCCAATGGATTTTGGATAGCTTGAACGGTTTTGTCGTGGTGATTTTTTTAAATGACAGTAAAAATGGAATTATTAATTGTCCTGCATTTTTAGATTCCAAACACTTCAAAACCTTTTTTCATACAGAAAAAAAGTCATTCTGAGTAAATATGGATAGTTTCACGACTTTACAACACTGTATGGATAACAGAAAATTAAAAAACTGTCAGACATCTCATCTCACTCTGTCCCTCTGTTTGAGTATGTGCTTCAGACTTCCATTGTCTGAGAGAAATTGCGCCCCTACAGGTTCAATTCCCGGACTTTTACTTTCACTTTTAAATCGGTTAAAAATACAAATAAATACTTAGATTTAATTCACACTGACAAGCTAAACCAACATATCTGATTATTACCGGTTCAGGACTCATGGATAAATTATTTCTGGCCAGAGATACGTGAGAAATAGGAGAGATGAATCACCGCTGTGATCACGAGCGTCTGGAGTAAAGAGCTCAGAAAAAACGAATTTATTCCTGTTTTAAAGCTTTTAAAAATAAATTATTACAGCGATATCACACAATCAACCAATTAGAACACACCAAGAGCTAAATTCAGATGTTTTTGAACTGTTTGTGTGAAAATGAAATATTTGTGGCTGCCTATATGAAATCACTGCCTCCGATCAGCGCGTACAGTGTCGAGCTCAAAACAAACGAATTTATTCTTGTTTAAGAGCTTTTTTAAATAAAATATTACCACAAATGCACACAATAAACCCATTGTAACACAACAAGAGCTAAATGCAGGTGTTTGTGACCCGTTTAAGTGTGAAAGACTATTTGAAAGCGTGACTGGCAGAATAACATATATCTCTTGAGCTGCAGGATTCTGGCTTTCGTCGTACGAACGAACACATCACGGACAAGATTATTTCAAAACACATAATAGCTTGGCGAATATAAACGAAAACAGCCACGTGAACATAAACTGTTGAGAAATAAATCTGAAGTGGATCTACTGGATTTTAATATTAAGTGACCGCATATACCAGCTGCTTCTGTCTTCAATTTTAATCTATATAAAAAATTAAATTCATTCATCTTGGCTGCTTTTTTTTAATGTGTGAACGTATTTATTTATTTATTTATTTATTTATTATTTTGCTCTAACAACAATTAATCTATATTTAATTAAATCAATTACATTTTATTTTACATTTGATTTGTCCATTTCTGCATCTAAACGCCTAAAAACCTAAAACATGCTCTATTATACTATTGTTAGCAATTTCTTTATCGTCCAATTTATCTGGTGTACACTTTTATTTTCATAATAAACTTGTTTGTTAGATTATACACAGTTACAGTGGTCTATAATAAATATTAACAGGTTTTATTCAAGCTGTTTAGAATGATTGCAGTAGGCCAATTTTTTTAAATGTAAATAAAATAAAATTAAAAAAATTAAATAAATAAATAAAAAACATTGGAAAACAATAACTGTTGTACATTTTTATACATTTTGTATAATTTCATAGTTTATGCATTATAGTTATAAAAACAAATACATTTAGCCACTCACATAGAAATCTTAAAGGCCTTATCCTTTTCTGACAGTTTTAGGGATTTTTAAAAATCCTAAAAAACCTTATTTGTGCTGCAAATAATAATTTCAAACTCAAAAAGTAAATATTCAGTTCATGCTTTATAAAGCCTTGTCCCAATATTAATAGTCAGTAGTAAGCAGTTTATAAATACAGCTATAAAAAGTTTGTTCTTGGTTTATAAGCACATTTATTAAAAAGGAGAGTAAAGGGTCAGTTATCTTCCTATGAAAAATAAAAAAATAAAAATAAACAAACAACAACACAGATTGATACAGAACTCAGAAATTGTATTGTGGATTTATGATAAAATCAGCCTGTAAATGAATTCATACTCCTCCAAGAAGACACAAGTAGTTCACACCAAACTTTTTTAACATGAAGCTAATATACTGAAGATGTTAAATTGCGAATGGGTTTAGGATACCTTAAATGGTGTGGCCATAGCGATTTATTAAAGTAACAAAAAAAAAAATACAATCGTTATTTTACTATATCTTTAAAATTTTTCATTCCAACTCTTCATAATTTTTTATATACGTAGAAGTCATCATTTGAAGGAAGCACAGTAAGCTTCATAGCTTTATCATTTTCAAGAGCCAGCATAAAATTAAAACTATCATAACTTATAAATCAAGCTTGCAATTCTTACTACCAATAATGGCCACCAGATGGAGCTATAGGAATACTTTTAAATAATTATTGTAAAACAAGTATGATTTAAATCATTTATAGAAATCTTTCAAAGAAAAATAATATGTATTTTATGTATTTTACTGATAAAATGACCCTCACTTAATTAGAATAACAAGCTGAAGTATTGTGAACTGTATATTAAGAATAATTCTTTATAAGCTTTATGGACAGATACGTTTTGAGTGACTCTTGAAGGTTCAGCACCACATCCTCTTTTACCACTGTTTAAAGAATTTATCTTACAGAACAGGTGCGAATGAATTTTGGATAGCTTGAATGGTTTTGTCGTGGTGATTTTTTGAAATAACAGTAAAAAAGGAACCAGTAAATGTCTTTTATTTTTTTAAAGTGCAGCTTCTAAACACTTCAAAAAAATTTACACATAGAAGACCAGTCATTCTGAGGAAATATGCATAGTTGCATGACTATACAACATTATATGGATGATAGAAAATTAAAAAACTATCATACATCTGATGTCACTCTGTCCCTCAGTCACTGTGGTTAATGTGTGTGTGTGTGTGTGTGTGTGTGTGTGTTAAGTGAATTAGGTGTGAAACTATCAGGAAACATTTAGTCTCCAGCACCAACATTTTACAGAACTGCCACTATCCTGGAGTCTCAGAATTACAATGTGTCAGGTTCTGAGAGATCTAAGATTCCCAAAAAATTATTTAATTAGAATACCATGAAGTATTGTGAAATACTATATATTAAGACTTTATATATAGGCTTAATGAACAGATTAGAGTGACTCGTGAAGGACCAGCACCACCTCCTCTTGTCCGATGGTTTGAGGAATATATCTTCCAGAATCCGGGATTAAGATTTAGGAGCTCATTTTTATTCCACCTTCTTTCCTGAAAGTCTGTCTTGCAGAATTGACTAAAAATTAATCTTCACATTAATTCCTAATTCTTTTGCAATTCTTTTGTCAGTTCTTCTTGACCTGTTTTTCTCTTCCAGCTTTCCTGGAGTATTGTATAGCACTCATAAATGATTAAATAAAAAGTAATGGTAGTTATTAAGATTGATATGGTTTGGAATTGGTAAAATGTGCTTGGAAAAAAATCACAATAAAACAATGTTTTAATGTTTAAGTTTGGAATATTAACTGACATGAATGAATGATATATAAATATAGTTCATGTTAACACAATGTTTATAAATGGAATCTTATTGTAAAGTGTTACTAAAGTTTTATATATATATATATATATATATATATATATATATATATATATATATATATATATATATATATATATATTGTTCTGTGAATGTGATTTTAAAGTCTAGATGATTCGAATTAACCCTTTAACTGCCATATTCTTTAAAACCTCACTGCCAGAGGGATATTGTGAATGCATGTGCCCGCTGGGCACAGTTTACCTGATGCCACCGGGGTGGCGATGGCATTGGTGGCTTGAGCCCGCCATCGCTGCTTGCAGCTATATTTATTATTATTTTTCTTCAAGGTTTCGGGGGCTTTTGGGGCCCTTAACATGCTTAAAAAGTCTTGAAATTTGGCACACACATTGGAACCTGCGGCCATTAGGGCCGGGCAGAGACTGATACACGGGCGTGGCACAGGGGCTCTACAGCGCCCCCTGGAATACTGAGGGCCATATATCATACATACTTGCACGTAGACACACGAAACTCGGTACACATGTAGATCTCATCAAACCAAACAACTTTTGTACTGCATGTCATAGGCTCCGCCCAACAGGAAGTTGGATATTTAGGGTTTAGTATTCATATTTTTCGTCAAAGTTGTGGGGGCTTTTGGGGTCCTTAACATACTCAAAAACTCTTGAAAATTTGCGCACACTTTGGAATCTGTGGCCTTTAGGAGCCTGCAGAGGCTGGGACCCGGGCGTGGCACAGGGGCTCTATGGCGCCCCCTGGAACACAGTCATAAATGTTGATGTATAGCTCACACATACTTGCTCGTATTAATATGAAACTCAGTACACATATAGATCTCATCGTGCTGAACAACTTTCGTACTGCATGTCATTCGCCTCCGCCCAACAGGAAGTCAGCTATTTAGAGTTATGTAAAAAGCGCATGCTCTGGAATTTGAAATACTTGTCATAGGTTTTTTACTCGATTGACACCAAACTCGGTCAACATGATCTCAAGACATTGGGGATGAAAAATTGCCAGGGGATTTTTGATATCTCAAACGGTTTGCTCGTGGCGAGGTGTTGAAATTATGGCGAGAAATGAGAAACAGGAAGTGTCTAATACCATCCACATACATTTCCTGATTTTAATCAAACTGCATCAGATTATTCGTTGTATGATGTCGATCGCATATATGTGACTATTAGGAGTCAAAGTTATAGCGCCACCAACTGGCAGCAGGAAGTGTGTCATTTTCAAAATGCTTTGAATTCAGCATCTTATTTTTACTCGATTTGCTTCAAACTTCATCAGAATAATGTTAAAACACAGCCGATATAAATCTGCTGGGGGGATATTGATATCTAAAAATATTGTTGCCGTGGCAACATGTTAAACTGGAATACTTCTCAGGTGATTTTGAGGCATATAACATGCTTAGAATTTCATCAAACTCAGAACACATATCAGTATTTATGATAACTAGACACTGGCAAAAGTTCATAAGAGGGCATGGAAGAGGCACTCTATAGCGCCACCTTTTGTCAAAAGTGGCGGGGTTAGTTTTAGCTACAGACACCAAACTCGGTACAAAAATTTTTCTTATCAAGATGGACAACTTTCTAATTCACAGTCATCAGCTACGATCAACAGGAAGTCAGCTATTTTGATTTGAATGTGGATTTTTTTTTACATTTAGCTGTGAATTAATGCATACTGCTCAGAGGGGAGTAACACTATACACACCAAACTTTGTCTACATGATGCCAAAACATTTTAAACAACTTAAATTGCCAATGGATTTTGGATAGCTTAAACGGTTTTGTCGTGGTGATTTTTTTAAATGACAGTAAAAATGGAATTATTAATTTTCCTGCATTTTTAAATTCCAAACACTTCAAAACCTTTTTTCGTACAGAAAAAAAGTCATTCTGAGTAAATATGGATAGTTTCACGACTTTACAACACTGTATGGATAACAGAAAATTAAAAAACTGTCAGACATCTCATCTCACTCTGTCCCTCTGTTTGAGTATATGTGCTTCAGACTTCCATTGTCTGAGAGAAATAGCGCCCCTACATGTTCAATTCCCGGACTTTTACTTTCACTTTTAAATCGGTTAAAAATACAAATAAATACTTAGATTTAATTCACACTGACAAGCTAAACCAACATATCTGATTATTACCGGTTCAGGGCTCATGGATAAATTATTTCTGGCCAGAGATACGTGAGAAATAGGAGAGATGAATCACCGCTGTGATCACGAGCGTCTGGAGTAAAGAGCTCAGAAAAAACGAATTTATTCCTGTTTTAAAGCTTTTAAAAATAAATTATTACAGCGATATCACACAATCAACCAATTAGAACACACCAAGAGCTAAATTCAGATGTTTTTGAACTGTTTGTGTGAAAATGAATTATTTGCGGCTGCCTATCTGAAATCACGCCTCCGATCAGCGCGTACAGTGTCGAGCTCAAAACAAACGAATTTATTCTTGTTTAAGAGCTTTTTTAAATAAAATATTACCACAAATGCACACAATAAACCCATTGTAACACTACAAGAGCTAAATGCAGGTGTTTGTGACCCGTTTAAGTGTGCAAGACTATTTGAAAGCGCGACTGGCAGAATAACATATATCTCTCGAGCTGCAGGATTCTGCCTTTCGTCGTACGAACGAACACATCACGGACAAGATTATTTCAAAATACATAATAGCTTGGCGACTATAAACGAAAACAGCCACGTGAACATAAACTGTTGAGAAATAAATCTGAAATGGATCTACTGGATTTTAATATTAAGTGACCGCATATACCAGCTGCTTCTGTCTTCAATTTTGATCCATATAAAAAATGAAACTCATTCATCTTGGCTGCTTTTTTTAATGTGTGTACGTATTTATTTATTTATTTATTTATTTATTTATTTATTATTTTGCTCTAACAAGAATTAATCTATATTTAATTAAATCAATTACATTTTATTTTACATTTGATTTGTCCATTTCTGCATCTAAACGCCTAAAAACCTAAAACATGCTCTATTATACTATTGTTAGCAATTTCTTTATCGTCCAATTTATCTGGTGTACACTTTTATTTTCATAATAAACTTGTTTGTTAGATTATACACAGTTACAGTGGTCTATAATAAATATTGACAGGTTTTATTCAAGCTGTTTAGAATGATTGCAGTAGGCAAATGTTTTGAAATGTAAATAAAATAAAAAAAAAATTAAATAAATAAATAAATAAAAAACATTGGAAAAGAATAACTGTTGTACATTTTTATACATTTTGTGTAATTTCATAGTTTATGCATTATAGTTATAAAAACAAATAAATTTAGCCACTCACATAAAATCTTATAGGCCTTATCCTTTTCTGACAGTTTTAGGGATTTTTAAAAATCCTAAAAAACCTTATTTGTGCTGCAAATAATAATTTCAAACTCAAACAGTAAATATTCAGTTCATGCTTTATAAAGCCTTGTCCCAATATTAATAGTCAGTAGTAAGCAGTTTATAAATACAGCTATAAAAAGCTTGTTCTTGGGTTATAAGCACATTTATTAAAAAGGAGAGTAAAGGGTCAGTTATCTTCCTATGAAAAAAAAAAAAAAAAAAAAAAAAACAACAACACAGATTGATACAGAACTCAGAAATTTTATTGTGGATTTATGATAAAATCAGCCTGTAAATGAATTCATACTCCTCCAAGAAGACACAAGTTCACAGCAAACTTTTTTAACATGAAGCTAATATACTGAAGATGTTAAATTGCGAATGGGTTTAGAATAGCTTAAATGGTGTGGCCATAGCGATTTATTAAAGTAACATAAAAAAATACAATCGTTATTTTACTATATCTTTAAAATTTTTCATTCCAACTCTTCATAATTTTTTATATACGTAGAAGTCATCATTTGAAGGAAGCACAGTAAGTTTCATAGCTTTATCATTTTCAAGAGCCAGCATAAAATTAAAACTATCATAACTTATAAATCAAGCTTGCAATTCTTAGTTCCAATAATGACCACCAGATGGAGCTATAGGATTACTTTTAAATAATTATTGTAAAACAAGTATGATTTAAATCATTTATAGAAATCTTTCAAAGAAAAATAATATGTATTTTATGTATTTTACTGATAAAATGACCCTCACTTAATTAGAATAACAAGCTGAAGTATTGTGAACTGTATATTAAGAATAATTCTTTATAAGCTTTATGGACAGATACGTTTTGAGTGACTCTTGAAGGTTCAGCACCACATCCTCTTTTACCACTGTTTAAAGAATTTATCTTACAGAACAGGTGTGAATGAATTTTGGATAGCTTGAATGATTTTGCGTGGTGATTTTTTGAAATAACAGTAAAAAAGTAACCAGTAAATGTCTTTTATTTTTTTAAAGTGCAGCTTCTAAACACTTCAAAAAAATGTACACATAGCAGACAAGTCATTCTGAGGAAATATGCATAGTTCCATGACTATACAACATTATATGGATGATAGAAAATTAAAAAACTATCATACATCTGATGTCACTCTGTCCCTCTGTCACTGTGGTTAATGTGTGTGTGTGTGTGTGTGTGTGTGTTTGTGTGTGTGTTAAGTGAATTAGGTGTGAAACTATCAGGGAGCATTTAGTCTCCAGCGCCAACATTTTACAGAACTGCCACTTTCCTGGAGTCTCAGAATTACAATATGCCAGGTTCTGAGAGATCTAAGATTCCAAAAAATTATTTAATTAGAATACTATGAAGTATTGTGAAATACTATATATTAAGACTTTATATATAGGCTTAATTAACAGATTAGAGTGACTCGTGAAGGACCAGCACCACCTCCTCTTGTCCGATGGTTTGAGGAATATATCTTCCAGAATCCGGGATTAAGATTTAGGAGCTCATTTTTATTCCACCTCCTTTCCTGAAAGTCTGTCTTGCAGAATTGACTAAAAATTAATCTTCACATTAATTCCTAATTATTTTGCAATTCTTTTTGTCAGTTCTTCTTGACCTGTTTTTCTCTTCCAGCTTTCCTGGACTATTGTATAGCACTCATAAATGATTAAATAAAAAATAATGGTAGTTATTAAGATTGATATGGTTTGGAATTGGTAAAATGTGCTTGGAAAAAAATCACAATAAAACAATGTTTTAATGTTTTATTTGGAATATTAACTGACATGAATGAATGCTATATAAATATTGTTCATGTTAACATAATGTTTATAAATGAAATCTTATTGTAAAGTGTTACTAAAGTTATATATATATATATATATATATATATATATATATATATATATATTGTTCTGTGAATGTGATTTTAAAGTCTAGATGATTCGGATTAACCCTTTAACTGCCATATCATTTAAAACCTCACTGCCAGAGGGATATTGTGAATGCATGTGCCCGCTGGGCACAGTTTACCTGATGCCACCGGGGTGGCGATGGCATTGGTGGCTTGAGCCCGCCATCGCTGCTTGCAGCTATATTTATTATTATTATTATTAGGGCTCAAGCCTGGAGGGCGAGAGCCCTATTGTTTTCCTTAGGATTATTTGTTATTATTATTAGGGCTCTATGGCGCCCCCTGGAACACAGTCATAAATGTTGATGTATAGCTCACACATACTTGCTCGTATTAATATGAAACTCAGTACACATATAGATCTCATCGTGCTGAACAACTTTCGTACTGCATGTCATTCGCCTCCGCCCAACAGGAAGTCAGCTATTTAGAGTTATGTAAAAAGCGCATGCTCTGGAATTTGAAATACTTGTCATAGGTTTTTTACTCGATTGACACCAAACTCGGTCAACATGATCTCAAGACATTGGGGATGAAAAATTGCCAGGGGATTTTTGATATCTCAAACGGTTTGCTCGTGGCGAGGTGTTGAAATTATGGCGAGAAATGAGAAACAGGAAGTGTCTAATACCATCCACATACATTTCCTGATTTTAATCAAACTGCATCAGATTATTCGTTGTATGATGTCGATCGCATATATGTGACTATTAGGAGTCAAAGTTATAGCGCCACCAACTGGCAGCAGGAAGTGTGTCATTTTCAAAATGCTTTGAATTCAGCATCTTATTTTTACTCGATTTGCTTCAAACTTCATCAGAATAATGTTAAAACACAGCCGATATAAATCTGCTGGGGGGATATTGATATCTAAAAATATTGTTGCCGTGGCAACATGTTAAACTGGAATACTTCTCAGGTGATTTTGAGGCATATAACATGCTTAGAATTTCATCAAACTCAGAACACATATCAGTATTTATGATAACTAGACACTGGCAAAAGTTCATAAGAGGGCATGGAAGAGGCACTCTATAGCGCCACCTTTTGTCAAAAGTGGCGGGGTTAGTTTTAGCTACAGACACCAAACTCGGTACAAAAATTTTTCTTATCAAGACGGACAACTTTCTAATTCACAGTCATCAGCTACGATCAACAGGAAGTCAGCTATTTTGATTTGAATGTGGATTTTTTTTTACATTTAGCTGTGAATTAATGCATACTGCTCAGAGGGGAGTAACACTATACACACCAAACTTTGTCTACATGATGCCAAAACATTTTAAACAACTTAAATTGCCAATGGATTTTGGATAGCTTAAACGGTTTTGTCGTGGTGATTTTTTTAAATGACAGTAAAAATGGAATTATTAATTTTCCTGCATTTTTAAATTCCAAACACTTCAAAACCTTTTTTCGTACAGAAAAAAAGTCATTCTGAGTAAATATGGATAGTTTCACGACTTTACAACACTGTATGGATAACAGAAAATTAAAAAACTGTCAGACATCTCATCTCACTCTGTCCCTCTGTTTGAGTATATGTGCTTCAGACTTCCATTGTCTGAGAGAAATAGCGCCCCTACATGTTCAATTCCCGGACTTTTACTTTCACTTTTAAATCGGTTAAAAATACAAATAAATACTTAGATTTAATTCACACTGACAAGCTAAACCAACATATCTGATTATTACCGGTTCAGGGCTCATGGATAAATTATTTCTGGCCAGAGATACGTGAGAAATAGGAGAGATGAATCACCGCTGTGATCACGAGCGTCTGGAGTAAAGAGCTCAGAAAAAACGAATTTATTCCTGTTTTAAAGCTTTTAAAAATAAATTATTACAGCGATATCACACAATCAACCAATTAGAACACACCAAGAGCTAAATTCAGATGTTTTTGAACTGTTTGTGTGAAAATGAATTATTTCCGGCTGCCTATCTGAAATCACGCCTCCGATCAGCGCGTACAGTGTCGAGCTCAAAACAAACGAATTTATTCTTGTTTAAGAGCTTTTTTAAATAAAATATTACCACAAATGCACACAATAAACCCATTGTAACACTACAAGAGCTAAATGCAGGTGTTTGTGACCCGTTTAAGTGTGCAAGACTATTTGAAAGCGCGACTGGCAGAATAACATATATCTCTCGAGCTGCAGGATTCTGCCTTTCGTCGTACGAACGAACACATCACGGACAAGATTATTTCAAAATACATAATAGCTTGGCGACTATAAACGAAAACAGCCACGTGAACATAAACTGTTGAGAAATAAATCCGAAATGGATCTTCTGGATTTTAATATTAAGTGACCGCATATACCAGCTGCTTCTGTCTTCAATTTTGATCCATATAAAAAATGAAACTCATTCATCTTGGCTGCTTTTTTTAATGTGTGTACGTATTTATTTATTTATTTATTTATTTATTTATTATTTTGCTCTAACAAGAATTAATCTATATTTAATTAAATCAATTACATTTTATTTTACATTTGATTTGTCCATTTCTGCATCTAAACGCCTAAAAACCTAAAACATGCTCTATTATACTATTGTTAGCAATTTCTTTATCGTCCAATTTATCTGGTGTACACTTTTATTTTCATAATAAACTTGTTTGTTAGATTATACACAGTTACAGTGGTCTATAATAAATATTGACAGGTTTTATTCAAGCTGTTTAGAATGATTGCAGTAGGCAAATGTTTTGAAATGTAAATAAAATAAAAAAAAATTAAATAAATAAATAAATAAAAAACATTGGAAAAGAATAACTGTTGTACATTTTTATACATTTTGTGTAATTTCATAGTTTATGCATTATAGTTATAAAAACAAATAAATTTAGCCACTCACATAAAATCTTATAGGCCTTATCCTTTTCTGACAGTTTTAGGGATTTTTAAAAATCCTAAAAAACCTTATTTGTGCTGCAAATAATAATTTCAAACTCAAACAGTAAATATTCAGTTCATGCTTTATAAAGCCTTGTCCCAATATTAATAGTCAGTAGTAAGCAGTTTATAAATACAGCTATAAAAAGCTTGTTCTTGGGTTATAAGCACATTTATTAAAAAGTAGAGTAAAGGGTCAGTTATCTTCCTATGAAAAAAAAAAAAAAAAAAAAAAAACAACAACACAGATTGATACAGAACTCAGAAATTTTATTGTGGATTTATGATAAAATCAGCCTGTAAATGAATTCATACTCCTCCAAGAAGACACAAGTTCACAGCAAACTTTTTTAACATGAAGCTAATATACTGAAGATGTTAAATTGCGAATGGGTTTAGAATAGCTTAAATGGTGTGGGCATAGCGATTTATTAAAGTAACATAAAAAAATACAATCGTTATTTTACTATATCTTTAAAATTTTTCATTCCAACTCTTCATAATTTTTTATATACGTAGAAGTCATCATTTGAAGGAAGCACAGTAAGTTTCATAGCTTTATCATTTTCAAGAGCCAGCATAAAATTAAAACTATCATAACTTATAAATCAAGCTTGCAATTCTTAGTTCCAATAATGACCACCAGATGGAGCTATAGGATTACTTTTAAATAATTATTGTAAAACAAGTATGATTTAAATCATTTATAGAAATCTTTCAAAGAAAAATAATATGTATTTTATGTATTTTACTGATAAAATGACCCTCACTTAATTAGAATAACAAGCTGAAGTATTGTGAACTGTATATTAAGAATAATTCTTTATAAGCTTTATGGACAGATACGTTTTGAGTGACTCTTGAAGGTTCAGCACCACATCCTCTTTTACCACTGTTTAAAGAATTTATCTTACAGAACAGGTGTGAATGAATTTTGGATAGCTTGAATGATTTTGCGTGGTGATTTTTTGAAATAACAGTAAAAAAGTAACCAGTAAATGTCTTTTATTTTTTTAAAGTGCAGCTTCTAAACACTTCAAAAAAATGTACACATAGCAGACAAGTCATTCTGAGGAAATATGCATAGTTCCATGACTATACAACATTATATGGATGATAGAAAATTAAAAAACTATCATACATCTGATGTCACTCTGTCCCTCTGTCACTGTGGTTAATGTGTGTGTGTGTGTGTGTGTGTGTGTTTGTGTGTGTGTTAAGTGAATTAGGTGTGAAACTATCAGGGAGCATTTAGTCTCCAGCGCCAACATTTTACAGAACTGCCACTTTCCTGGAGTCTCAGAATTACAATATGCCAGGTTCTGAGAGATCTAAGATTCCAAAAAATTATTTAATTAGAATACTATGAAGTATTGTGAAATACTATATATTAAGACTTTATATATAGGCTTAATTAACAGATTAGAGTGACTCGTGAAGGACCAGCACCACCTCCTCTTGTCCGATGGTTTGAGGAATATATCTTCCAGAATCCGGGATTAAGATTTAGGAGCTCATTTTTATTCCACCTCCTTTCCTGAAAGTCTGTCTTGCAGAATTGACTAAAAATTAATCTTCACATTAATTCCTAATTATTTTGCAATTCTTTTTGTCAGTTCTTCTTGACCTGTTTTTCTCTTCCAGCTTTCCTGGACTATTGTATAGCACTCATAAATGATTAAATAAAAAATAATGGTAGTTATTAAGATTGATATGGTTTGGAATTGGTAAAATGTGCTTGGAAAAAAATCACAATAAAACAATGTTTTAATGTTTTATTTGGAATATTAACTGACATGAATGAATGCTATATAAATATTGTTCATGTTAACATAATGTTTATAAATGAAATCTTATTGTAAAGTGTTACTAAAGTTATATATATATATATATATATATATATTGTTCTGTGAATGTGATTTTAAAGTCTAGATGATTCGGATTAACCCTTTAACTGCCATATCATTTAAAACCTCACTGCCAGAGGGATATTGTGAATGCATGTGCCCGCTGGGCACAGTTTACCTGATGCCACCGGGGGTGGCGATGGCATTGGTGGCTTGAGCCCGCCATCGCTGCTTGCAGCTATATTTATTATTATTATTATTAGGGCTCAAGCCTGGAGGGCGAGAGCCCTATTGTTTTCCTTAGGATTATTTGTTATTATTATTAGGGCTCAAGCCTGGAGGGCGAGAGCCCTATTGTTTTCCTTAGGATTATTTGTTATTATTATTATTATTATTATTATTATTATTATTATTATTATTATTATTATTATTATTTATTATTATTTTTCTTCAAGGTTTCGGGGGCTTTTGGGGCCCTTAACATGCTTAAAAAGTCTTGAAAATTGGCACACACATTGGAACCTGCGGCCATTAGGGCCAGGCAGAGACTGATACACGGGCGTGGTACAGGGGCTCTACAGCGCCCCCTGGAATATGGAGGGCCATATATCATACATAATTGCATGTAGACGTACGAAACTCGGTACACATATAGAACTCATCAATACAAACAACTTTCGTATTGCATATCATAGGCTCCGCCCAACAGGAAGTTGGCTATTTGGGGTTTATTATTCATATTTGTCGTCAAAGTTGTGGGGGCTTTTGGGGTCCTTAACATACTCAAAAACTCTTGAAAATTTGCACACACTTTGCAATCTGTGCCCTTTAGGAGCCAGCAGAGGCTGGGACCAGGGCGTGGCACAGGGGCTCTACGGCGCCCCCTGGAACACAGTCATAAATGTTGATGTATAGCTCACACATACTTGCACGTATTAATATGAAACTCAGTACACGTATAGATCTCATTGTGCCGAACAACTTGCGTATTGCATGTCATAGGCTCCGCCCAACAGGAAGTCAGCTATTTAGAGTTATGTAAAAAGCGCATGCTCTGGAATTTGATATACTTGTCATAGGTTTTTTACTCGATTACCACCAAACTCGGTCAACATGATCTCAAGACATTGGGGATGAAAAATTGCCAGGGGATTTTTGATATCTTGAACGGTTTGCTCGTGGCGAGGTGTTGAAATTATGGCTAGAATTGAGAAACAGGTAGTGTCTAATACCATCCACATACATTTCCTAATTTTAATCAAACTTCATCAGATTATTCATTGTATGATGTCGATCGCATATATGTGACTATTAGGAGTCAAAGTTATAGCGCCACCAACTGGCAGCAGGAAGTGTGTCATTTTCAAAATGCTTTGAATTCAGCATCTTATTTTTACTCGATTTGCTTCAAACTTCATCAGAATAATGTTAAAACACAGCCGATATAAATCTGCTGGGGGGATATTGATATCTAAAAATATTGTTGCCGTGGCAACATGTCAAACTTGAATACTTCTCAGGTGATTTTGAGGCATATAACATGCTTAGAACTTCATCAAACTCAGAACACATATCAGTATTAGTGACAGCTAGACACTGGCAAAAGTTCATAAGAGGGCGTGGAAGAGGCACTCTATAGCGCCACCTTTTGTCAAAAGTGGGGGGGTTAGTTTTAGCTACAGACACCAAACTCAGTACAAAAATTGTTCTTATCAAGACGGACAACTTTCTAATTCACAGTCATCAGCTACGACCAACAGGAAGTCGGCTATTTTGATTTGAATGTGGATTGTTTTTTACATTTAGCTGTGAATTAATGCATACTGCTCAGAGGAGAGTAACACTATACACACCAAACTTGGTCTACATGTTGAAAAAACATTGAGGAACTTAAATTGTGAATGGGTTTTGGATAGCTTGGATGGTTTTGTTGTGGTGATTTTTTTAAATGAAAGTAAAAATGGAATTATTAATTTTCCTGCATTTTTAAATTCCAAACACTTCAAAACCTTTTTTCATACAGAAAAAAAAGTTATTCTGAGTAAATATGCATAGTTTCATGACTTTGCAACACTGTATGGATAACAGAAAATTAAAAAACTGTCAGACATCTCATCTCACTCTGTCCATCTGTTTGAGTGTGTGTGCTTAGACTTCCATTGTCTGAGAGAAATAGCGTCCCTACAGGTTCAATTCCCGGACTAAAAAGGCATCTGAAAAAGGGAGGAGACTCTCTTTTGGTTTCACTTTTAAATCGGTTAAAATACAAATAAATACTTGGATTTAATTCACACTGACAAGCTAAACCAACATATATGATTATTATCAGGTCAGGGCTCATTAATAATTGATGTGTGGTCAGTGATACGTGAGAAACACGACAGATGAATCACCGCTCTGAGCAGGAGCGTGTGGAATGATGAGCTCAGAAAAAACGAGTTTATTCTTGTTTCATAGCTATTAAAAATAAAGTATTGCAGCGATATCACACAATTCACCAATTAGAACACACCAAGAGCTAAATTCAGATGTTTTTGAACTGTTTGTGTGAAAATGAAATATTCGCGGCTGCCTATCTGAAATCACTGCCTCCGATCAGCGCGTACAGTGTCACTAGTTCAAAACTAACGAATTTATTCTTGTTTAAGAGCTTTTTAAAATAAATTATTGCCATACATGCACACAATACACCCATTATAACACAACACGAGCTAAATACAGGTGTTTGTGACCCTTTTAAGTGTGCAAGACTATTTGAAAGTCCGACTGGCAGAATAACATATATCTCTCGAGCTGCAGGATTCTGCCTTTCGTCGTAAGAACGAACACATCACGGACAAGATTATTTCAAAATACATAATAGCTTGGCTAATATAAAGGAAAACAGCCACGTGAATATAAACTTTTCAAATAAATCTGAAGTGGATCTACTGGGTTTGAATATTACGTGACCGCATTTACCTGCTTCTGTCTTCAACTTTAATCTATATATATATATATAAAAGGAAACTCATTCGTCTTGGCTGCTTTTTTAAAATGTCTGTGCGTATTTATTTATTTACTTTTTTATACATTTTGTATAATTTCATAGTTTATGCATAATAATTATAAAAACATAAATACATTTAGCCACTTACATAGAAATATCTTAGGCCTTATCCTTTTCTGACAGTTTTAGGAATTTTTAAAAATCCTAAAAAACCTTATTTGTGCTGCAAATAATAATTTCAAACTCATTTGATACTGACCTATGACATCCTGTGACATGATATTTATTTGAATTTACATAATCTCATGGATGTTACAGTAAATCTGTTCAGCTCACAGATCAAGACTAAGCTGTAATGCAAGCAGAACTTTCACAAATGCTTATAGGTTAATAAAATCATTGTAAAAAAAAAACTTTTAAAAACATTTAAGGATTTGATAACACTGTAAAATAATGTCTAATTTGTTAACATTAGTAAATGCATTGGTAACACTTTATAATAACTGCACTCATTAGTAAATAGTCAGTTTATGCTTTATAAAGCCTTGTCTTAACATTAATAGTCAATACTAAGCAGTTTATAAATACAGCTATAAATAGCTTGTTCTTGGTTTATAAGCACATCTATTACAAAGGAAAGGGTCAGTTATCTTCCTAAGAAAAATTAAAATAAACAAACAACAACACAGATTGATACAGAACTCAGAAATATTTATTTCAATATGCAATAAAAGTAAACTGTACACTTGAATTATATATATATATATATATATATATATATATATATATATATATATATATATATATATATATATATATATATATATATATATATATATATATATATATATTAGTAGGAGACACATTGGGGATGGTAAAGGTTTTGTCCACTTGGTGGTGCTGTGGTTATGTTTAATTATATATATATATATATATATATATATATATATATATATATATATATATATATATATATATATATATATATATATATATATATATATATGAAATATAAACATGCGCAATTATACAAAAATCACTTTTTAAAAACTACAACAAAAAAAATTGTTTGGACTACAACAAGCATTTTCCGGGATTTGTGATATCACAAATATTGACGAATGGGATGTGAATTGGTTCAGCTGCACTAGAGAAGGCAACGAGTGTGATATACACGTAGTTGACCATGAAGACTGGAAGAGAAAAAAATAACTATAAAGGCACTTTTCCTTTACTGATAAAATGAGCCAAAAAAAGACATTTCACTCAGACTGAAAAAAAAAACAAAATTATTAGATCCTCATGAGAAATATTCAAAATTAGATCACTACAGTAATCACAAAGTAAAGACATGACCACTGGACAGCAAAATGCTTACTGGGTCAGAAGGGTCAGAAAGAAAAAAAACAGGTGGAGAAGAACAGAAACACCTAAACTGCAAAATAATTAAAGTGAAGAATTAGGTGTGACACTATAATGGAGCATTTAGTCTAGAGTGCCACCATTTTTCAGAACTGCAACTTTCCTTGACTCTCAGAATTACAATGTGTCAGGTTCTGAGAGATGTAAAAGATCCCAAAAAAGGACTTAATTAGAATAGCATGATGTATTGTGGAATACTATATATTAAGAATTTATTTATATATTGGCTTTATAAACAGAATATTTTGAGTGATTCTTGAAGGACTAGCATCCCCTCCTCTTGTACGACGGTTTGAGGAATATATCTTCCAGATAGTACCCCGACTCCCTATATGCAGAGTATGCAGTCTTCATAGGGCACCGACTTCCAGAGGGGACACCATCCCAGTTGCTAAAAAAAAAAAAAAACATCCACCATTCTCCCATCCGCGCTCGCGATCACTCGCCCCTCATGTTTGCGGCTGAATTTTTGAATTTTGGATGGACATCAGCCCGGGTAAAGGACATAAGCAATCAGGCACAGAGAAAAGAAAAAAGAAAGTAAAAAAAAAAAAAAAAAAAACAGGCATAAATTTGGCTTGACATTGGACATTCGAGAGTCTCAAATTTAGGGACCGTCTCTAAAGTTACATGTGATATTGTTATACACTTTTCTAACATCAGTAGCATTTGAAGATAATGACTTACAGTCATAAAAACAACTGTAATTGTTCATCTACGTGACAGCTATAATGCACAATTAAATTGAATGTTTAATGTTTATTAAAACAAATTGTAAGTCATATGTAAATTATGCTACTTTTTCACATGGACTCAAAAGCAAATTTGAAGCTCAATAGCATTTGATGATAAAGACTTGCAGTCATAAAACAATTGTAATGTGTTAATTTAGGTGTCAGCTACAATGCACACCTTATAAATTTTATATATATATTAAAATAAAGTGTTACTAAAGTTATATATATTGTTCTGTGTATCTGATTTCAAAGTCTAGATGGGTCGGATTAACCCTTTAACTGCCATATCCCTTAAAACTTGATTGCCAGAGGGTTACTGTAAATGCTTATGCCCGCTGGGCACAGTTTTCCCGATGCCACCGGGGTGGCGTTGCACTGACGGCTTGAGCCCGCCATCGCTGCTTGCAGCTATATTTATTATTTTTTTCCAACGTCTCGGGGGCTTTTGGGGCCCTTAACGTGCTTAAAAAGTCTTGAAAATTGGCACACAGATTGGAACCTGCGGCCATTAGGGCCGGGCAGAGACTGATACACGGGCGTGGTACAGGGGCTCTACAGCGCCCCCTGGAATATGGAGGGCTATATATCATACATTCTTGCTCGTAGACGTATGAAACTCGGTACACATATAAATCTCATCAATCCAAACAACTTTTGTATTGCATATCATAGGCTCCGCCCAACAGGAAGTTGGCTATTTAGGGTTTAGTATTCAAATTTTTCGTCAAAGTTGTGGGGGCTTTGGGGGTCCTTAACATACTCAAAAACTCTTGAAAATTTGCTCACACTTTGGAATCTGTGGCCTTTAGGAGCCTGCAGAGGCTGGGACCCGGGCGTGGCACAGGGGCTCTATGGCGCCCCCTGGAACACAGTCATAAATGTTGATGTATAGCTCACACATACTTGCACATATTCATATGAAACTCAGTACACATATAGATCTCATCGTGCCGAACAACTTTCATATTGCATGTCATAGGCTCCACCCAACAGGAAGTCAGCTATTTAGAGTTATGTAAAAAGCGCATGCTCTGGAATTTGAAATACTTGTCATAGGTTTTTTTCTCGATTGCCGCCAAACTCGGTCAACATGATCTCAAGACACTGGGGATGAAAAATTGCCAGGGGATTTTTGATATCTCGAACGGTTTGCTCGTGGCGAGGCGTTGAAATTATGGCGAGAAATGAGAAACAGGAAGTGTCTAGTACCATCCACATACAGTTCCTGATTTTAATCAAACTTCATCAGATTATTCGTTGTATGATGTCGATCGCATATATGTGACTATTAGGAGTCAAAGTTATAGCGCCACCAACTGGCAGAAGGAAGTGTGTCATTTTCAAAATGATTTGAATTCAGCATCTTATTATTACTCGATTTGCTTCAAACTTCATCAGAATAATGTTAAAACACAGCCGATATAAATCTGCAAGGGGGATATTGATATCTAAAAAATTGTTGGCGTGGCAACATGTCAAACTGGAATACTTCTCAGGTGATTTTGAGGCAAATACCATACTTAGAATTTCACAAAACTCTGAACACACATCAGTATTTCTGATAGGAACTTAAATTGTGAATGGATTTTGGATAGCTTGAATGGTTTTGCCGTGGTGATTTTTTTGAAATTACCTTACAAAGGGAATCATTATTGTATTTTTAAAATGCAGCTTCCAAACACGTCAAAGAATTTTTTCATACAGATGAAAAAGTCATTCTGAGGAAATATGCATAGTTTCAAGACTTTACAACACTGTATGGATAACAGAAAATTAAAAAACTCTCAGACATCTCATCTCACTCTGTCCCTCTGTTTGAGTATGTGTGCTTCAGACTTCCATTGTCTGAGAGAAATTGCGCCCCTACAGGTGCAATTACCGGACTTTTACTTTCACTTTTAAATCGGTTAAAAATACAAATAAATACTTAGATTTAATTCACACTGACAAGCTAAACCAACATATCTGATTATTACCGGTTCAGGGCTCATGGATAAATTATTTCTGGCCAGAGATACGTGAGAAATAGGAGAGATGAATCACCGCTGTGATCACGAGAGTCTGGAGTAAAGAGCTCAGAAAAAACTAATTTATTCCTGTTTTATAGCTTTTAAAAATAAATTATTACAGCGATATCACACAATCAACCAATTAGAACACACCAAGAGCTAAATTCAGATGTTTTTGAACTGTTTGTGTGAAAATGAAATATTTGTGGCTGCCTATCTGAAATCACGCCTCCGATCAGCGCTTACAAGTGTCGAGCTCAAAACAAACGAATTTATTCTTGTTTAAGAGCTTTTTTAAATAAAACATTACCACAAATGCACACAATAAACCCATTGTAACACATCAAGAGGTAAATGCAGGTGTTTGTGACCTGTTTAAGTGTGCAAGACTATTTGAAAGCGCGACTGGCAGAATAACATATCTCTCGAGCTGAAGGTTTCTGTCTTTCGTCGTACGAACGAACACATAACGGACAAGATTATTTCAAAATACATAATAGCTTGGCGAATATAAACGAAAACAGCCACGTGAACATAAACTGGATCTACTGGATTTGAATATTAAAGTGACCACATTTACCACTTGCTTCTGTCTTCAATTTTAATCTATATAAAAAAGGAAACTCATTCGACTTGGCTGCTTTTTTAATGTGTGCGTATTTATTTATTTACCTTTTTATACATTTTGTATAATTTCATAGTTTGTGTATTACAATTATGAAAACAAAAATAAATTTAGCCACTCACATAGAAATAGCTTAGGCCTTAACCTTTTTCTGTCAGTTTTAGGGATTTTTAAAAATCCTAAAAAAAAACTTATTTGTGCTGCAAATAATAATTTCAAACTCATTTGATACTGACCTATGACATCCTGTGACATTATATTTATTTGAATTTACATAATCTCATAGATGTAACAGTAAATCTGTTCAGCTCACAGATCAATACTAAGCTGTAATGCAAGCAGAACTTTCACAAATGCTTATGAGTCATTTAAGGATTTGATAACACTGTAAAATAATGTCTAATTTGTTAACATTAGCAAATTCATTGATAACACTTTATAATAACTGCACTCATTAGTAAATAGTCAGTTCATGCTTTATAAAGCCTTGTCCCAATATTAATAGTCAGTAGTAATAGCACAGTTTACCTGATGCCACCGGGGTGGCGATGGCACTGGTGGCTTGAGCCCGCCATCGCTGCTTGCAGCTATATTTGTTTTTGTTGTTTCTAATGGTGGTGTTTTTTCCTTTCATTACAGGTTAAGAAATCTCTTAGGCCTTATCCTTTTCTGACAGTTTTAGGGATTTAAAAACATCCTAAGAACCCTAATTTGTGCTGCAAATAATAATTTCAAACTCATTTGATACTGACCTATGACAACCTGTGACGTGACATGACATTTATTAATCTCATGGATGTAACAGTAAAACTCTTCAACTGACAGATAAAGCTGCAATGCAAGCAAAACTATTTCACAAATGCTTATAGGTCATTAAAATCATTACAAAACACTAATACATTATTTAAGGATTTGGTAACACTGTAAAATAATGTCTAATTTGTTAACATTATGCAGTATAACATAGTATGCAGTCTTCGTAGGGCACCAACTCCCAGAGGGGGCACCATCCCAGTTGCTCAATAAAAAAAACAAAAAAAAAAACATGCGTCATTCTCCCATCCGCGCTCGCGACCGCTCACACCTCATGTTTGCGGCTGAATGTTCGTAATTGATGGATGGACATCTATGCCTGGGTATAGGACATCAGCAATCCGGCACAGAGAAAAGAAAACTAAAGAAAATAAAACAGGCATAAAGTTGTCTTGACATTGGACTTTCTAGAGTCTCAAATTTAGGGACCGTCTCTAAAGTTACATGTGATATTGTTATACACTTTTCTAACGTCAGTAGCATTTGAAGAGAATGACTTACAGTCATAAAAACAACTGTAATTGTTCATCTAGGTGACAGCTATAATGCACAATTAAATTGAATGTTTGATATTTATTACAACAAACTGTAAGTCATATGTAAATTATGCTACTTTTTCACATGGGCTCAAATGCAAATTTGAAGCTCAATAGCAGTTGAGAAGAAAGACTTGCAGTCACAAAGCAATTGTAATGTGTTCATATAGGTGTCAGCTACAATGCACACCTTATAAATTTTTTATAAATATTAAAATAAAGTGCTACTAAAGTTATATATATTGTTCTGTGTATGTGATTTCAAAGTCTAGATTGGTCGGATTAACCCTTTAACTGCTGCATCCCTTAAAACTGATTGTCAGAGGGTTACTGTAAATGCTTATGCCCGCTGGGCACAGTTATCCTGATGCCACCGGGGTGGCGTTGCACTGATGGCTTGAGCCCGACATCGCTGCTTACAGCTATATTTATTATTATTATTTTTTTTTATTTTTTTATTTTTTTTTCCAAAGTCTAGGGGGCTTTTGGGGCCCTTAACGTGCTTAAAAAGTCTTGAAAATTGGCACACAGATTGGAACCTGCGGCCATTAGGGCCGGGCAGAGACTGATACACGGGCGTGGCACAGGGGCTCTACAGCGCCCCCTGGAATATGGAGGGCCATATATCATACATTCTTACTCGTAGACGTATGAAACTCGGTACACATATAAATCTCATCAATCCAAACAACTTTTGTATTGCATATCATAGGCTCCGCCCAACAGGAAGTTGGCTATTTAGGGTTTAGTATTCAAAATTTTCGTCAAAGTTGTGGGGGCTTTTGGGGTCCTTAACATACTCAAAAACTCTTGAAAATTTGCGCACACTTTGGAATCTGTGGCCTTTAGGAGCCTGCAGAGGCTGGGACCCGGGCGTGGCACAGGGGCTCTACGGCGCCCCCTGGAACACAGTCAGAAATGTTGATGTATAGCTCACACATACTTGCACATATTCATATGAAACTCAGTAGACATATAGATCTCATCGTGCCGAACAACTTTCGTATTGCATGTCATAGGCTCCACCCAACAGGAAGTCAGCTATTTAGAGTTATGTAAAAAGCGCATGCTCTGGAATTTGAAATACTTGTCATAGGTTTTTTACTCGATTGCCGCCAAACTCGGTCAACATGATCTCAAGACACTGGGGATGAAAAATTGCCAGGGGATTTTTGATATCTCGAACGGTTTGCTTGTGGCGAGGCGTTGAAATTATGGCGAGAAATGAGAAACAGGAAGTGTCTAATGCCATCCACATACATTTCCTGATTTCAATCAAACTTCATCAGATTATTCGTTGTATGATGTCGATCGCATATATGTGACTATTAGGAGTCAAAGTTATAGCGCCACCAACTGGCAGAAGGAAGTGTGACATTTTCAATATGATTTGAATTCAGCATCTTATTATTACTCAATTTGCTTCAAACTTCATCAGAATAATGTTAAAACACAGCCGATATAAATCTGCAAGGGGGATATTGATATCTAAAAAATTGTTGGCGTGGCAACATGTCAAACTGGAATACTTCTCAGGTGATTTTGAGGCAAATGACATACTTAGAATTTCACAAAACTCTGAACACACATCAGTATTTCTGATAGGAACTTAAATTGTGAATGGATTTTGGATAGCTTGAATGGTTTTGCCGTGGTGATTTTTTTAAATGACCTTACAAAGGGAATCATTATTGTATTTTTAAATTGCAGCTTCCAAACTCGTCAAAGATTTTTTTCATACAGATAAATAAGTAATTCTGAGGAAATATGCATAGTTTCACGGCTTTACAACACTGTATGGATAACAGAAAATTAAAAAACTGTCAAACATCTCATCTCACTCTGTCCCTCAGTTTGAGTATATGTGCTTAGACTTCCATTGTCTGAGAGAAATTGCGCCCCTACAGGTTCAATTCCCGGACTTTTACTTTCACTTTTAAATCGGTTAAAAATACAAATAAATACTTAGATTTAATTCACACTGACAAGCTAAACCAACATATCTGATTATTACCGGTTCAGGGCTCATGGATAAATTATTTCTGGCCAGAGATACGTGAGAAATAGGAGAGATGAATCACCGCTGTGATCACGAGCGTCTGGAGTAAAGAGCTCAGAGAAAACGAATTTATTCCTGTTTTAAAGCTTTTAAAAATAAATTATTACAGCGATATCACACAATCAACCAATTAGAACACACCAAGAGCTAAATTCAGATGTTTTTGAACTGTTTGTGTGAAAATGAAATATTTGTGGCTGCCTATCTGAAATCACCGCCTCCGATCAGCGCGTACAGTGTCGAGCTCAAAACAAACGAATTTATTCTTGTTTAAGAGCTTTTTTAAATAAAATATTACCACAAATGCACACAATAAACCCATTGTAACACTACAAGAGCTAAATGCAGGTGTTTGTGACCCGTTTAAGTGTGCAAGACTATTTGAAAGCGCGACTGGCAGAATAACATATCTCTGGAGCTGCAGGATTCTGTCTTTCGTTGTACGAACGAACACATCACGGACAAGATTATTTCAAAATACATAATAGCTTGGCGAATATAAACGAAAACAGCCACGTGAACATAAACTGGATCTACTGGATTTGAATATTAAAGTGACCACATTTACCACTTGCTTCTGTCTTCAATTTTAATCTATATAAAAAAGGAAACTCATTCGACTTGGCTGCTTTTTTAATGTGTGCGTATTTATTTATTTACCTTTTTATACATTTTGTATAATTTCATAGTTTGTGTATTACAATCATAAAAACAAAAATAAAATTAGCCACTCACATAGAAATAGCTTAGGCCTTAACCTTTTTCTGACAGTTTTAGGGATTTTTAAAAATCCTAAAAAAAACTTATTTGTGCTGCAAATAATAATTTCAAACTCATTTGATACTGACCTATGACATCCTGTGACATTATATTTATTTGAATTTACATAATCTCATAGATGTAACAGTAAATCTGTTCAGCTCACAGATCAATAGTAAGCTGTAATGCAAGCAGAACTTTCACAAATGCTTATGAGTCATTTAAGGATTTGATAACACTGTAAAATAATGTCTAATTTGTTAACATTAGCAAATGCATTGATAACACTTTATAATAACTGCACTCATTAGTAAATAGTCAGTTCATGCTTTATAAAGCCTTGTCCCAATATTAATAGTCAGTAGTAAGCAGTTTATAAATACAGCTATAAATAGCTTGTCCTTGGTTTATAAGCACATTTATTAAAAAGGAGAGTAAGTTATCTTCCTATGAAAAATAAAAGATAAAAATAAACAAACAACAACACAGATTGATACAGAACTCAGAAATTTTATTGTGGATTTATGATAAAATCAGCCTGTAAATGAATTCATACTCCTCCTCATACTACTCCATACTCCTTTTTCAACATGATGCCAATATACTGAGATGTTAAATTGTGAATGGGTTTAGGATAGCTTAAATGGTGTTGCCATAGAGATTTATTAAAGTAACATAAAAAATACAATAGTTATTTTACTATATCTTTAAAATTTTTCATTCTAACTCTTCATAATTTTTTATATAAGTAGAAGTCCTCATTTGAAGGAAGCACAGTAAGTTTCATAGCTTTATCATTTTCAAGAGCCAGCATAAAATTAAAACTATCATAACTTATAAATCAAGCTTGCAATTCTTAGTACCTATAATGGCCACCAGAGGGAGCTATAGGATTACTTTTAAATAATTATTGGAGAAACGAGTATGATTTAAATAATTTATAGAAATCTTTCAAATAAAATAATATGTATTTTAGGAATTTTACTGATAAAATGACCCTCACTTAATTAGAATAACAAGCTGAAGTATTGTGAACTGTATATTAAGAATAATTCTTAATAGGCTTTATGGACAGATACGTTTTAAGTGACTCTTGAAGGTTCAGCACCACATCCTCTTTTACCACTGTTTAAAGAATTAATCTTACAGAACAGGTGTGAATGAATTTTGGATAGCTTGAATGGTTTTGTCGTGGTGTTTTTTTTTAAATAATAGTAAAAAAGGAACCAGTAAAAAAAAAGTGCAGCTTCTAAACACTTCAAAAAAATGTACACATAGAAGACAAGTCATTCTGAGGAAATATGCATAGTTTCATGACTATACAACATTATATGGATGACAGAAAATTAAAAAACATACATCTGATGTCACTCTGTCCCTCTGTCACTGTGTGTGTGTGTTTGTGTGTGTTTTAAGTGAATTAGGTGTGAAACTATCAGTGAGCATTTAGTCTCCAGCGCCAACATTTTACAGAACTGCCACTTTCCTGGAGTCTCAGAATTACAATGTGTCAGGTTCTGAGAGATCTAAGATTCCAAAAAATTATTTAATTAGAATACCATGAAGTATTGTGAAATACTATATATTAAGACTTTATATATAGGCTTTATGAACAGATTAGAGTGACTCGTGAAGGACCAGCACCACCTCCTCTTGTCCGATGGTTTGAGGAATATATCTTCCAGAATCTTGGATTAAGATTTAGGAGCTCATTTTTATACCACCTCCTTTCCTGAAAGTCTGTCTTGCAGAATTGACTAAAAATTAATCTTCACATTAATTCCTAATTCTTTTGCAATTCTTTTGTCAGTTCTTCTTGACCTGTTTTTCTCTTCCAGCTTCCTGGACTATTGTATAGCACTCATAAATGATTAAATAAAAAATAATGGTAGTTATTAAGATTGATATGGTTTGGAATTGGTAAAATGTGCTTGGAAAAAAATCACAATAAAACAATGTTTTAATGTTTAAGTTTGGAATATTAACTGACATGAATGAATGCTATATAAATATTGTTCATGTTAACATAATGTTTATAAATGAAATCTTATTGTAAAGTGTTACTAAAGTTCTAGTTCAAGTTCAATTTATTTGTATAGCGCATTTACAACAGCCTCCTGGCTGACCAAAGTGCTTTAACATAAGAGCAAGAATATTACACATACATAAAAATAGACCAAACAAAAAATTTAAAACCACCCATTTCAAAATGTAGCATAACACAGTAGTCAGTACACTAAGGAAAATAAAAAAGTTTTTAGCAAAGATTTAAAAATAGACAAGGAAGGGGCCAGTCTGATCTCTAAAGGCAGGGTATTCCAGAGTCGTGGCCCAGCCACTGCAAATGCACGCTCCCCTCTACGCTCCCCTCTATCCTTTAAAACCTCACTGCCAGAGGGATATTGTGAATGCATGTGCCCGCTGGGCACAGTTTACCTGATGCCACCGGGGTGGTGATGGCATTGGTGGCTTGAGCCCGCCATCGCTGCTTGCAGCTATATTTATTATTATTATTCCGCTTCTCCGAAATGAATCGCATTTTTGAGGGCCTAAACATACTCAAAAAGTCATTAAACTTTGCACACACCTCCGAACTGGCGAAAATTTATGTCTGATTTGGGTTTCAGAAGTGGGCGTGGCAAAATGGCTCGACAGCGCCACCTATACACGTTCAGCGGTGTGCGCCTCCAGCTACGTTTCAGGTACATGCACGAAAATTGGCACATACATGTACCAAACCAATACCTACAAAAAAGACTCTTGGACCAAAATTCTAAACCCAACAGGAAGTAGGTTATTTTTAATATTATGAGCAAATTTTGTGTCATTTTTGTCATTTCCATGCATTGTATTTTAACGAACTCCTCCTAGAGATTTATTCAGATCAACACCAAATTTGGTGTGCCTAATCTAAAGGCCTTTGTGATGTTAAATTGCGAAGATTTTGAGTTTTCGTTAATGGGCGTGTCCGTGGCGGCCTGGCGAATTTCGTTGATTCGCCATGAAAAATGAAGTTGCTATAACTCAGACATACAATGTCCAATGTGCCCAATACTTCACATGTTTGATGAGACTCCGAACCTGAACATATTGACATGCCCATATTCAGTTATAGTCATAGCGCCACCTATTGGCAACAGGAAGTGACATATTTTACGCTGCGAAGAACTACTCCTAGAAATGTTATGACATCAATGTCTTTTTTGTGGTCAGTGTAATCTAAAGGCCTGTACGATGTTAAATTGAGAAGATCTTGAGTTTTCGTTAAAGGGCGTGTCCATGGCGCCATGTCAAAGTTCGATGTCTCGCCATGGGAGTAGAAGTTGTTTTAACTCAGTCATCAAATATCAGATCTTGCCCAAACTTCACATGTTTGATGAGAGTACTGACCTGCACACATCTGGAGGCTAATATTCCATTGGGTGTGGCAAAATGGCTCGATAGCGCCACCTATACGTTTTCAATGGAGTGCGCCTCGAGCTACATGTCATGTACATGTACGAAAATCGGTAAACATATGTAACACACCAATAGCTACAAAAAAGTCTCTTGGTACGAAATCCGAATCCCAACAGGAAGTCGGTTATTTTTAATTTTCCCTGCAAAATTGGTGTTGTTTTTGTCATTTTCAGGGGTTGTATTTTAACGAACTCCTCCTAGAGATTTACTCAGATCAACACCAAACTTGGTCAGTGTAATCTAAAGCCCTTTGCCATGTTAAATTGCGAAGGAATTGAGGTTTCGTTAAAGGGCGTGTCCATGGCGGCCTGACAAATTTCGATGATTCGCCATGAAAAATGATGGTGCTATAACTCACACATACAATGTCCAATCTGCCCCAAACTTCACATGTTTCATAAGACTCTTCACCTGAACAGATCTACATTCCAATATTCAGTTATAGTCATAGCGCCACCTATTGGCAACAGGAAGTGTCATATTTTACGCTGCGACAAACTACTCATAGAAATAGTATGACATCAAAGCCACACGATGGCGGTGAGCCCGGGTGCGAGGGCCCGTTCATCGCTGCTTGCAGCTTTAATTATTTTTCTTCTTCTTCTTCTCCCGAATGAATCGCATTTTTGAGGGCTTTAACATGCTCAAAAAGTCATGAAACTTTGCACACGCGTCAAACCTGGTGAAAATTTTCGTCTGATATAGGATTCAGAAGAGGGTGTGGCAAAATGGCTCGACAGCGCCACCTATACTAAGAAAATCAACAGCCTTCCAGCTATGTTTCACATACATGCACGAAAATTGGCACACATATGTAACACACCAATACCTACAAAAAAGACTCTTGGACCAAAATTCTAAACCCAACAGGAAGTCGGTTATTTTTAATATTATGAGCAAATTTTTTGTAATTTTGGTCATTTCCATGTGTTGTATTTTAACTAACTCCTCCTAGAGATTTCCTCAAATCAACACCAAATTTGGTGTGACTAATCTAAAGGCCTTTGCGATGTTAAATTGCGAAGATCTTGAGTTTTCGTTGCAGGGCGTGTCCGTGGCGGCCTGGCGAATTTCGATGATTCGCCACGAAAAATGAAGTTGCTATAACTCACACATACAATGTCCAATCTGACCCAAACTTCACATGTTTGATGAAACTCTGAACCTGAACAGATTGACATGCCCATATTCCGTTATAGTCATAGCGCCATCTATTGGCAACAGGAAGTGTCATATTTTACACTGTGATGAACTACTCTTAGAAATTTTTTGACATCAATGTCTTTTTTGTGGTCAGTCTAATCTAAAGGCCTGTGCGATGTTCAGTTGTGAAGATCTTGAGTTTTCGTTCAAAGGCGTGTCCACGGCACCATGGCGAAGTTCGATGTCTCACCATGTTAATAAAAGATGTTATAACTCAGGCATAAAATGTCCGATCTTGCCCAAACTTCACTTGTGTGATAAGGGTCCTGGCCTAAACAGATCTGAAGGCCAATATTCCATCGAGTGTGGCAAAATGGCTCGATAGCGCCACCTATACACTTTCAACGGAGTGCGTATTCACTTTAAACAGAGTGCACCTCGAGCTATGTTTCACGTACATGTACAAAAATCGGTACACACATGTAACACACCAATATCTATGAAAAAGTCTCTTGGTACGAAATCCGAATCCCAACAGGAAGTCAGTTATTTTGAATTTTCTCTGCAAAATTTGTGTTGTTTTGGCCATTTTCAGGGGTTGTACTTTAACAAACTCCTCCTAGAGATTTATTCAGATCAACACCCAACTTGGTCAGTGTAATCTAAAGCCTTTTGCGATCTTAAATTGCGAAGATCTTGAGGTTTCGTTAAAGGGCGTGTCCATGGCGGCCTGACAAATTTCGATGTTTCGCCATGAAATAGGATGTTGTTATAACTCAGGCATAAAATGTCCGATCTTGCCCAAACTTCACTTGTGTGATAAGGGTCCTGCCCTGAACACATCTGAAGGCCAATATTCCATTATAATGATAGCGCCACCTGCTGGCAACAGGAAGATTGGCACATATATGGAATAAACATTGATATGTTCTACTTATATTTATGAGTTTAAACGCATATTTCTCACCGTTCACCTATTAACTAAAGCCACTCACTGCCGGTGAGCCCGGGTGCGAGGGCCCGTTCATCGCTGCTTGCAGCTTTAATTAAGGCCCGAGCACCGATGGTGTGAGGACCCTCTTGGAATTGCTCCGTTTATTATTATTATTATTATTATAATCATTAGGGCCCGAGCACCGAGGTGCGAGGACCCTCTTGTATCTGCTTTGTTTATTATTATTATTATTATTATTATTATTATTATTCTTCTTCTCCCGAATGAATTGCATTTTTGAGGGCTTTAACATGCTCAAAAAGTCATGAAACTTTGCACACGCGTCAAACCTGGTGAAAATTTTCGTCTGATATAGGATTCAGAAGAGGGTGTGGCAAAATGGCTCGACAGCGCCACCTATACTGAGAAAATCAACAGCCTTCCAGCTATATTTCACGTACATGCACGAAAATTGGCACACATATGTAACACACCAATACCTACAAAAAAGACTCTTGGACCAAAATTCTAAACCCAACAGGAAGTCGGTTATTTTTAATATTATGAGCAAATTTTGTGTAATTTTGGACATTTCCATGTGTTGTATTTTAACGAACTCCTCCTAGAGATTTCTTCAAATCAACACCAAATTTGGTATGCCTAATCTAAAGGCCTTTGCGATGTTAAATTGCGAAGATCTTGAGTTTTCGTTGAAGGGCGTGTCCGTGGCGGCCTGGCGAATTTCGATGATTCGCCACAAAAAATGATGTTGCTATAACTCACACATACAATGTCCAATCTGCCCCAAACTTCACATGTTTGATGAGACTCCGAACCTGAACAGATTGACATGCCCATATTCAGTTATAGTCATAGCGCCACCTTTTGGCAACAGGAAGTGACATATTTTACTCTGTGACAAACTACTCTTAGAAATTTTTTGACATCAATGTCTTTTTTGTGGTCAGTCTAATCTAAAGGCCTGTGCGATGTTCAGTTGTGAAGATCTTGAGTTTTCGTTAAAAGGCGTGTCCATGGCGCCGTCACGAAGTTCGATGTCTCGCCATGGGAATAAAAGATGTTATAACTCAGGCATAAAATGTCCGATATTCCCCAAACTTCACATGTGTGATAAGAGTCCTGGCCTGAACACATCTGAAGGCCAATATTCCATCAGGTGTGGCAAAATGGTTCGATAGCTCCACCTATACACTTTCAACGGAGTGCGCTTCGAGCTATGTTTCACGTACATGTACAAAAATCGGTATACACATGTAACACACCAATACCTACAAAAAAGTCTCTTGGTACGAAATCCGAATCCCAACAGGAAGTCAGTTATTTAGAATTTTCTCTGCAAAATTGGCGTTGTTTTTGCCATTTTCAGGGGTTGTACTTTAACGAACTCCTCCTAGAGATTTATTCAGATCAACACCAAACTTGGTCATTTAAATCTTAAGGCCTTTGCGATGTTAAATTGCGAAGATCTTGAGGTTTCGTTAAAGGGCGTGTCCATGGCGGCCCGACAAATTTCGATGTTTCGCCATGAAAAAGGAAGTTGCTGTAACTCAGACTTACAATGTCCAATCTGCCCCAAACTTCACATGTTAGATAAGACTTCTGCCCTTAACAGATCTACATGCCCATATTCAGTTATAGTCATAGCACCACCTGCTGGCAACAGGAAGTGACATGTTTTACGCTGCGACAAACTACTCCTAGAAATCATTTGACATTATATTTTTTGTGGTCAGTATAATCTAAAGGTCTGTGCAATGTTAAATTGTGGAGATCTTCAGTTTTTGTTAAAGGGCGTGTCCATAACGCCAAGACAAAATTTGATGTTTCGCCACAGCAAGAGAAGTTGTTGTAACTCAAGCATAAAATGTTCAATCTTCCCCAAACTTCAAATGTTCGATAAGAGTCCTGTCCTGAACACATCTGAAGGCCAATATTCCATTATAATGATAGCGCCACCTGCTGGCAACACAAAGATTGGCACATATATGGATTAAACTTTGATATATTCTACTTATATTTATGAGTTTAAATGCATATTTCTCACCGTTCACCTATTTACTAAAGCCACTCGCTGCCGGTGAGCCCGGGTGCGAGGGCCCGTTCATTGCTGCTTGCAGCTTTAATTAGGGCCCGAGCACCGATGGTGCGAAGACCCTCTTGGAATTGCTCCGTTTATTATTAGGGGCCAAGCACCGAAGGTGCGTAGGCACCTATTGTTTTCGTTGGCGTTATTAGGGGCCAAGCACCGAAGGTGCTTAGGCACCTATTGTTTTCGTTGGCGTTATTATTATTATTAGGGGCCAAGCACCGAAGGTGCGTAGGCACCTATTGTAATCGTTGGCGTTATTATTATTCTGCTTCTTCTTCTTCTTCTTCTTCTTCTTCTTCTTCCGCCGCAAGTCTATGGCAGCCCATAGAACCGATTGCGGGAAAGTTGTATAATTTGGCACACTGATAGAGGACAGTCCCAACATTAACTATAGCTAATTTGAAGTCTCTAACTCTTACTCTCTAGCGCCACCACTTGTCCAAACTTTCAATGTTTGTATGCTAATAACTTTTGAACCGTAAGCCAGAAAATGGAAATTCTTTTTTCCTCTGAATCCTTGGCTCATGCCAAGTCGAATGAACCCCAAAATTCAAAAATCGCAAGGTTTAGTTTTTTCGCTATTTTCAATTTTTCGAAAAACCTACTTTTTCGAACTCGTCCTAGACGATTAGTCCGATTGCCACGAAAATTGGCTCAGATCATCTTCAGACCATGCTGGCAAAAAGTTATGGAATTCAAGTTGATTCGTCCAACCGTTCTCGAATGACACGTGAAAAAATATGACGAAAAGCACGCAAAAATACACGTGAGGCTATATCTCCACAACGGTTTGGCGTATTGAGACCAAACTTGGTGTGTGTTATAATAAGCATGACCTGAGACTACCTGCAGTGTTTCGACACAGCGCCACCTAGTGGTCAGGAGATATGAAAAATGCATATTTTGGCTTATAACTTCTGAATGGTTTGGCCAAAAATTACAAAACTGGTCTCTTTAGATTCAGTGAGTCATGTCGAGTCGTATGATATGCAAATTTCCCGTGTCAGCCATTTTAGGCGTCGGCCATTTTGAATTATGTTTTAAAATGCTGTATTTTTTCAACGCAGCATCGTATCGTTTCGCAAATAATTACAAAAATATTCGGCTCCATGCCCTGAAGGTACTCAAAAAGCTTGGTGGCAGCGCCACCTTGTGGTCAAGAGTTATAATGAATTATCACAAAAATGCTAATAACTTTTGAGTAAATTAGACAATTGAAATGCAAATGGTCTCCCCGTATTCTTTGGGTCATGCCGAGAACATAGATACCAATTATGCCAAAATTGGCTATACTTCCTGTCCGCCATTTTGATTAATGTTGAAAACCTACTTTTTCGAACTCCTCCTAGACCGTTAGTCCGATTTTCATCAAATTTGACGTGAATCATCTTCAGACCATGCTGGCAAAAAGTTATGGATTTCGTGTCGATATACAAAACGGTTCTGATTTAGCGCATCAACGAATTTGCTGGAAGGGTGCCAAAATGCATTTGAGGCTGTATCTCTGCAACGCTTTGACATTTTTGCACCAAACTTTGTATGTGTCATCGCCACCTGACACTGACCAAGCCACATAAATTTGGTAACAGCGCCACCTATTGGTCAAGAGTAATGAACCATTCATTAACTATGAATAATTACACTTATAAAAATGCTAGTAACTTTTTAATGCATTAGCCTATTGTAATGAAACTGGCCTCAAAATATTCCCTGGCTTATGCCGACAACATAGATACCATATATGCCAGAGTAAGCCGAACTTCCTGTCCGCCATTTTGATCTATGTTGAAAACCTACTTTTTCGAACTCCTCATCAACCGTTAGTCCGATTTTCACCAAAATTGACTCAGATGATCTGTAGACTGTACTGACAAAATGTTATGGATTTTGTATCGATAGACAAAACCGTTTTCGCATACCACAGCGACGAATTTGAGGCACAATGCCAAAATGACACTTGAGGCTGTACCTCTGCAATGCTTTGGCATATTGACACCAAACTTTGTTTGTGTCATTGAAAAGTCACACAGAGTACACCAAATTGACTTGATAACAGCACCACCTATTGGTCAATTTTGATAAGCCAGTAAATCATGCTACTAGAGGTTGTATTTATGATTTTTTTAGCCATTTCAATTACAATCATCCTAAAATTGCTGTTATTGCTCATTAATGCATTTGGTGTGATGCTCCATGCCATGCTTAGCTCCTACATTTGCCGTTGGAGTGCTTGGCCCCGTGATTGCTGCTTGCAGCTATATTTCTTCTTCTTCTTCTTCTTCTTCCGCCGCAAGTCTATGGCAGCCCATAGAACCGATTGCGGGAAAGTTGTATAATTTGGCACACTGATAGAGGACAGTCCCAACATTAACTATAGCAAATTTGAAGTCTCTATCTCCTACTCTCTAGCGCCACCACTTGTCCAAACTTTCAATGTTTGTATGCTAATAACTTTTGAACCGTGAGCCAGAAAATGGAAATTCTTTTTTCCTCTGAATCCTTGGCTCATTTAAAATTTAAAAATCGCAAGGTTTAGTTTTTTCGCTATTTTCAATTATTCGAAAAACCTACTTTTTCGAACTCGTCCTAGACGGTTAGTCCGATTGCCACGAAAATTGGCTCAGATCATCTTCAGACCATGCTGGCAAAAAGTTGTGGAATTCAAGTTGATTCGTCTAACTGTTGTCGAATGACACGTAAACAAATTTGACGAAAAGCACGCAAACATGCACGTGAGGCTATATCCCGGCAACGGTTTGTCATATTGAGACCAAACTTGGCGTGTGTTATAACAAGCATGAACTGAGACTACCTGCAGTGTTTCGACACAGCGCCACCTAGTGGTCAGGAGATATGAAAAATGCATATTTTGGCTTATAACTACTGAATGGTTTGGCCAAAAATCACACAACTGGTCTCTTTAGATTCAGTGAGTCATGTCGAGTCAAATGATATCCAATTTTCCTGTGTCGGCCATTTTAGGCGTCGGCCATTTTGAATTATGATTTAAAATGCTGTATTTTTTGAACGCAGCATCGTATCGTTTCGCAAATAATTACAAAAATATTCGGCTCCATGCCCTGAAGGTACTCAAAAAGTTTGGTGGCAGCGCCACCTTGTGGCCAATAGTTATAATGAAATATCCCATAAATGCTAATAACTTTTGAATAAATTAGTCTATTAAAATTAAAATGGTCTCGCTATATTCTGTGGGTCATGCCGAGAGTATTGATACCAATAATGTGAAAATTGGCCTTACTTCCTGTCCGCCATTTTGCTTAATGTTGAAAACCTACTTTTTCGAACTCCTCCTAGACCGTTAGCCCAATTTTCACCAAATTTGACGTGCATCATCTTCAGACCATGCTGGCAAAAAGTTATGGATTTTGTGTCGATATACGTAACGGTTCTCATTTAGCGCATCAACGAATTTGCTGGAAGGGTGCCAAAATGCATTTGAGGCTGTATCTCTGCAACACTTTGACATATTTGCACCAAACTTTGTATGTGTCATCGCCACCTCACACTGACCATGCCACATAAATTTGGTAACAGCGCCACCTATTGGTCAAGAGTAATAAACCATTCATTAACCATGAGTAATTACACTTTTTAAAATGCTAATAACTTTTTAATGCATTAGCCTATTTGAAGGAAACTGGGCTCAAAATATTCCATGGCTTATGCCGATAACATAGATACCAAATATACCACGGTAAGCTGAACTTCCGGTCCGCCATTTTGATTTATGTTGAAAACATACTTTTTCGAACTCCTGATCAACCGTATGTCCGATTTTCACCAAATTCGAATCAAATGATCTTCAGGCTATACTGATTCAAAGTTATGGATTTTGAGTCGATAGACAAAACCGTTTTCGCATACCACATCGACGAATTTGAGGCACAATGAGAAAATGACACTTGAGGCTGTATCCCTGGAATGCTTTGGCATATTGACACCAAACTTTGTGTGTGTCATTGAAAAGACACACAGAGTACACCAAATTGATTTTATAACAGTGTCACCTATTGGTCAAGCTTGATAAACCAAGTAATCATGCTACTAGAGGTGGTATTGGTGTTTTTTTTTTTTTTGCCATTTCAAATACAATAATTCCAAAATTGCTGTTATTGCTCATTAATGTATTTGGTGTGATGCTTTATGCGATGCTTAGCTACTACATTTGCCGTTGGAGTGCTTGGCCCCGTAATTGCTGCTTGCAGCTATATTTATTATTAGGGGCCAAGCACCGAAAGTGCGAAGGCACCTATTGTGTTTGTTGGCGTTATTATTATTAGGGGCCAAGCACCGAAGGTGCGAAGGCACCTATTGTGTTTGTTGGCGTTATTAGGGGCCAAGCACCGAAGGTGCGAAGGCACCTATTGTGTTCGTTGGCGTTATTAGGGGCCAAGCACCGAAGGTGCGTAGGCACCTATTGTAATCGTTGGCGTTATTATTATTCTTCTTCTTCTTCTTCTTCTTCTTCTTCCGCCGCAAGTCTATGGCAGCCCATAGAACCGATTGCGGGAAAGTTGTATAATTTGGCACACTGATAGAGGACAGTCCCAACATTAACTATAGGAAATTTGAAGTCTCTATCTCCTACTCTCTAGCGCCACCACTTGTCCAAACTTTCAATGTTTGTATGCTAATAACTTTTGAACCGTAAGCCAGAAAATGGAAATTCTTTTTTCCTCTGAATCCTTGGCTCATGCCAAGTCGAATGAACCCCAAAATTCAAAAATCGCAAGGTTTAGTTTTTTCGCTATTTTCAATTATTCGAAAAACCTACTTTTTCGAACTCGTCCTAGACGGTTAGTCCGATTGCCACGAAAATTGGCTCAGATCATCTTCAGACCATGCTGGCAAAAAGTTATGGAATTCAAGTTGATTCGTCCAACTGTTGTCGAATGACACATAAACAAATTTGACGAAAAGCACGCAAACATGCACGTGAGGCTATATCCCGGCAACGGTTTGTCATATTGAGACCAAACTTGGAGTGTGTTATAACAAGCATGAACTGAGACTACCTGCAGTGTTTCGACACAGCGCCACCTAGTGGTCAGGAGATATGAAAAATGCATATTTTGGCTTATAACTACTGAATGGTTTGGCCAAAAATCACACAACTGGTCTCTTTAGATTCAGTGAGTCATGTCGAGTCAAATGATATCCAATTTTCCTGTGTCGGCCATTTTAGACGTCGGCCATTTTGAATTATGATTTAAAATGCTGTATTTTTTGAACGCAGCATCGTATCGTTTCGCAAATAATTACAAAAATATTTGGCTCCATGCCCTGAAGGTACTCAAAAAGTTTGGTGGCAGCGCCACCTTGTGGCCAATAGTTATAATGAAATATCACATAGATGCTAATAACTTTTGAATAAATTAGTCTATTAAAATTAAAATGATCTCGCTATATTCTGTGGGTCATACCGAGAGTATTGATACCAATAATGTGAAAATTGGCCTTACTTCCTGTCCGCCATTTTGCTTAATGTTGAAAACCTACTTTTTCGAACTCCTCCTAGACCGTTAGCCCAATTTTCACCAAATTTGACGTGCATCATCTTCAGACCATGCTGGCAAAAAGTTATGGATTTTGTGTCGATATACATAACGGTTCTCATTTAGCGCATCAACGAATTTGCTGGAAGGGTGCCAAAATGCATTTGAGGCTGTATCTCTGCAACACTTTGACATATTTGCACCAAACGTTGTATGTGTCATCGCCACCTCACACTGACCATGCCACATAAATTTGGTAACAGCGCCACCTATTGGTCAAGAGTAATAAACCATTCATTAACCATGAGTAATTACACTTTTTAAAATGCTAATAACTTTTTAATGCATTAGCCTATTTGAAGGAAACTGGGCTCAAAATATTCCCTGGCTTATGCCGATAACATAGATACCAAATATACCACGGTAAGCTGAACTTCCGGTCCGCCATTTTGATTTATGTTGAAAACATACTTTTTCGAACTCCTGATCAACCGTATGTCCGATTTTCACCAAATTCGAATCAAATGATCTTCAGGCTATACTGATTCAAAGTTATGGATTTTGAGTCGATAGACAAAACCGTTTTCGCATACCACATCGACGAATTTGAGGCACAATGAGAAAATGACACTTGAGGCTGTATCCCTGGAATGCTTTGGCATATTGACACCAAACTTTGTGTGTGTCATTGAAAAGACACACAGAGTACACCAAATTGATTTTATAACAGTGTCACCTATTGGTCAAGCTTGATAAACCAAGTAATCATGCTACTAGAGGTGGTATTGGTGTTTTTTTTTTGGCCATTTCAAATACAATAATTCCAAAATTGCTGTTATTGCTCATTAATGTATTTGGTGTGATGCTTTATGCGATGCTTAGCTACTACATTTTCCGTTGGAGTGCTTGGCCCCGTAATTGCTGCTTGCAGCTATATTTATTATTATTATTATTCTTCTTCTTCCACCCCAAGTCTATGGTAGCCCATAGAACCGATTGCGGGAAAGTTGTATAATTTGGCACACTAATAGAGGACTGTCTGAACATTAACCGTAGCAAATTTGAAGTCTCTAACTCAAACTCTCTAGCGCCACCAATTGTCTAAACTTTCAAAAACTTGATGCTAATAACTCTTGAACCGTAAGCCACAAAATGAAAATTCTTTTTTCCTGTGATTCCTTGGCTCATGCCGAGTCGAATGGACACCGAAATTCAAAAATCGCAAGGCTTAGTTTTTTCGCTATCGTCAATTGTTCATAAAACCTACTTTTTCGAACTCGTCCTAGGCCGTTGCACCGATTGTCACGAAAATTGAATCAGATAATCTTCAGACCATGCTGGCAAAAAGTTATGGAATTCAAGTTGATTTCTCAAACCGTTTCCGAATAGCTCATGAACGAATTCTTCGAAAAGCACGCAAACGTGAACGTGAGGCTATATCTCCGCAACGGTTTGGCCTATTGAGACCAATCTTGGTGGGTCTTATAACAACCATTCCCTGGGACTACCTGCAGTGTTTCGGCGCTGTGCCCCCTAGTGGTCAGGAGATATGAAAAATGCATGTTTTTGCTCATAACTTCTGAACGGTTTTGCCAAAAATCACAAAAGTGGTGTCTTTAGATTCAGTGCATCATTCCGAGTCGAATGATACCGAATTTTCCCAATTCGGCCATTTTGGGCGTCGGCCATTTTGGATTTAGTTGTATATTGCTGTATCTTAAGAATGAAGTTCCGTATCGTTTCGCAAATAATTACAAAAATGTCCGGCTCCATGCCCTGAATGTACACAAAAAAATTGAACTCCTCCTAGACCGTTGCTCAGATTTTCACCAAATTTGATTTGGATCATCTTCAGACCATGCTGGCAAAAAGTTATGGAATTTGTGTCGATACACGTAACCGTTTTCAATTAGCGTACCAACGAATTTGCTGGAAAGATGCCAAACTGCATCTGAGGCTGTATCTCTGCAAAGGTTGGAGATATTTACACAAAACTTAATATGTGACATTGTCACATCACATTGACCACGCCACATCATTTTGGTCACAGCGCCACCTATTGGTCAAGAGTAATAAACCAATCAATAACCGCTAATTATTACATTTCCAATAATGCTAATAACTTTTGATTGCATTAGCCTATTATCATGAAACATGTCTCAAAATGTTCATTGGGACATGCCGACAACATACATACCAATTATGTCATATTAAGCAAAACTTCCTGTCCGCCATTTTGATTCATGTTGAAAACCTTTTTTTTTAAACTCATCCTCAACCGTTTGTCTGATTTTCACCAAAATTGAATCAGATCATCTTCAGACCGTGCTGACAAAAAGTTATGGATTTCGTGTCAATAGACGAAACCGTTTTTGTACAGCGCTGCTTCAGATGTCAGGCATCTTCACAAAATGAGTCTGAGGCTATATCTCTGCAAAGCTTTGTTGTAATTAAGCCAAACTTGTGTGTGCCATTGTCTAACATGGAGAATAGGCTCACAGACACTCACACACAGAAATGAAATGGTTCAACTATTATATGAATAATCAATAAGCATGATTACACACACACACACACACACACACAGAGAAGTACATGCCCACACATTTTGTTGTATGTAGATATTTGAAATAAATTATAGGTGACACACAACTCACAGAAAGACTTCTTTTCTTACATTTCTATGTCAGGTTTCATTGCATTCATATTCTGACATAATAGTAAACATTTGATATACATGTATGAATAAATTGTTGAACTTTCACTCAATGTGATCTTAAATGCTTGAACAGTAATATTAAATAATAGTAATATATATTTTTCTAGATGAATCAATCATCGAGACAATGAACTGTAATGTTTTAGTCTTTAGTGAGCCCATTAGTGGTCTTCCAGTGACATCTAGTGGTCGTAAATGCAATTTATCATACAACACTGTCTCTTTAACCTTTATAACTGTTATATGTTGTCTTAATTTCATTCCAAAGAAGCATACGCAATTTATGTATAATTTCACAGTCTAGATAATAGTACTGCACTGATTTTAGATAACCTAGATATGGCTGACAGTAAAAGAACAGAACAGAATTACAGACACACACAAACATGAAATGTTTAAACTACTATATTAATACTCAATAAGCATGCTTAAACCCACACACAGATGCACACATTTTGTTATATATATAGATAATTAAAATAAATGATGGGTGATAAAACCTATTGCAAGTCTTCTGTTTTTATGGGCTTCTATGTCATTTTTCAGGTTTCATTGCAATCATAATCTGGCATAATTATAAACATTAGATATATCTGTATGAATAAATTGGTAAACTTTGACTCAATGTGATCTGAAATGCTTGAACAGTAATATTAAATAATAGTAATATACATTTTTTCTAGATGAATCCCTTAACAAGCCCATAAACTGTAATGTTTTAGTCTTTACTGAGCTCATTAGTGGTCTTCCGGTGACATCTAGTGGTTATAATTGCAATTTTTTATTCAACACTGGGTTTTGAAGCTTTATAAATATTACAGTGTTCTTTTTTACCTAATCTCTGTTAAATTTTGCATGATTGTTTAGAAAAAATACAGATCTAATGCATGTGTGATTATATTACCCCTTTTTTTTTTTGCAATTTAATGCCATTCACAACAGAAATCTTTTGTTTTGTAGGCCATTTTAACTGTTATAGCACCAGCTATTTTCTGATCTTAATGAAACTTTGCATGCTTGGTGGGTCATCTTTCACATGTTATAACCAAGTTTCATAAAGTTTTGAGTTTTTGTTTCAGTTTTATAGGCTTTAGGTTACATGTGGCCACGGCCCTTTCCTAAATGACCTCTTATAGCTAACCAAAGGACAAAATGCAACATATTTTTGAAAATTATTGATCTAGAGAGTCCAGAGAATATTATTGCAGTGGTTTGATCAAGACTGAACAAAAAACCAGGTGACCCAAAACATTCAAATTCGTGGACCAATTTTACGAAAAAGGCTATAACTCGGGAACAAAATGAGATATCTTCACCAAACTCAGAACTCAAATGCATGAACAAAAACTTTAGTCAAATTATTATTTTTTTTCCATATCTGCCACTTGGTGGCGCTACAGGATGAAAAAAAATCAAATGGCTATAACTAAGCAACCGTTGATCCAATCAACTTGAAAATTGATATGGCCCAATGTGGCACAAGTGCTCTATGAGGAATTTCACTTATCTTAAAAAACATGGCCGCCATTGGCCAAACAAATTTAAGCACCTATTTGACAAGGTTAATGGAAGTCGATCGGAACGAAACTCGGTGGGCATGTTCGACTCATTGCCCTAAAGGTCTGTAAGTATTTTGAAAGAAATTGCCCACGACATTGTCACCTCCCACAGAACACAACAAAGCGATTGGATTACAGCGCCACCTATTTTCCAAAAATGATAATGCATCATTTTACTGGAGTTTTACTGGCTGTTTCAATTACACTCTTCCAATAATTGCTTTTCTTACTCGTTGCATTTGGTCTGATGCTCCATGCCATGCTTAGCTCCTCGCTGTGGAACTTTTATTAACGATTTTCAGCCATTTCAATTACAATCATGCAATTATTAATTTCATTATTCATTGTTGCATTTGGTCTGATGCTACATATGCTTAGCTCCTGATGTTGCTGCTGGAATGCTTGGCCCCGTGATTGCTGCTTGCAGCTATATTTAGGGGCCAAGCACCGAAGGTGCGAAGGCACCTATTGTGTTTGTTGGCGTTATTATTATTATTCTTCTTCTTCCACCCCAAGTCTATGGTAGCCCATAGAACCGATTGCGGGAAAGTTGTATAATTTGGCACACTAATAGAGGACTGTCTGAACATTAACCGTAGCAAATTTGAAGTCTCTAACTCAAACTCTCTAGCGCCACCAATTGTCTAAACTTTCAAAAACTTGATGCTAATAACTCTTGAACCGTAAGCCACAAAATGAAAATTCCTTTTTCCTGTGATTCCTTGGCTCATGCCGAGTCGAATGGATACCGAAATTCAAAAATCGCAAGGCTTAGTTTTTTCGCTATCGTCAATTGTTCGTAAAACCTACTTTTTCGAACTCGTCCTAGGCCGTTGCACCGATTGTCACGAAAATTGAATCAGATAATCTTCAGACCATGCTGGCAAAAAGTTATGGAATTCAAGTTGATTTCTCAAACCGTTTCCGAATAGCTCATGAACGAATTCTTCGAAAAGCACGCAAACGTGAACGTGAGGCTATATCTCCGCAACGGTTTGGCCTATTGAGACCAATCTTGGTGGGTCTTATAACAACCATTCCCTGGGACTACCTGCAGTGTTTCGGCGCTGTGCCCCCTAGTGGTCAGGAGATATGAAAAATGCATGTTTTTGCTCATAACTTCTGAACGGTTTTGCCAAAAATCACAAAAGTGGTGTCTTTAGATTCAGTGCATCATTCCGAGTCGAATGATACCGAATTTTCCCAATTCGGCCATTTTGGGCGTCGGCCATTTTGGATTTAGTTGTAAATTGCTGTATCTTAAGAATGAAGTTCCGTATCGTTTCGCAAATAATTACAAAAATGTCCGGCTCCATGCCCTGAATGTACACAAAAAAATTGGGGGCAGCGCCACCTTGTGGTCAATAGTTATAACGATTTTTTCGAAAAATGCTAATAACTTTTGCATACATTAGCCTATTGTAACAAAGCTGATGTTGATAGATTCCTTGGGTCATGCCGACAACACCGATACCCCATTTGTCAATTTTGGCAAAATTTCCTGTCCGCCATTTTGATTCATGTTGAAAACCTACTTTTTCGAACTCCTCCTAGACCGTTGCTCAGATTTTCACCAAATTTGATTTGGATCATCTTCAGACCATGCTGGCAAAAAGTTATGGAATTTGTGTCGATACACGTAACCGTTTTCAATTAGCGTACCAACGAATTTGCTGGAAAGATGCCAAACTGCATCTGAGGCTGTATCTCTACAAAGGTTGGAGATATTTACACAAAACTTAATATGTGACATTGTCACATCACATTGACCACGCCACATCATTTTGGTCACAGCGCCACCTATTGGTCAAGAGTAATAAACCAATCAATAACCGCTAATTATTACATTTCCAATAATGCTAATAACTTTTGATTGCATCAGCCTATTATCATGAAACATGTCTCAAAATGTTCCTTGGGACATGCCGACAACATACATACCAATTATGTCATATTAAGCAAAACTTCCTGTCCGCCATTTTGATTCATGTTGAAAACCTTTTTTTTTAAACTCATCCTCAACCGTTTGTCTGATTTTCACCAAAATTGAATCAGATCATCTTCAGACCGTGCTGACAAAAAGTTATGGATTTCGTGTCAATAGACGAAACCGTTTTTGTACAGCGCTGCTTCAGATGTCAGGCATCTTCACAAAATGAGTCTGAGGCTATATCTCTGCAAAGCTTTGTTGTAATTAAGCCAAACTTGTGTGTGCCATTGTCTAACATGGAGAATAGGCTCACAGACACTCACACACAGAAATGAAATGGTTCAACTATTATAGAATAATCAATAAGCATGATTACACACACACACACACACACACACACAGAGAGAAGTACATGCCCACACATTTTGTTGTATGTAGATATTTGAAATAAATTATAGGTGACACACAACTCACAGAAAGACTTCTTTTCTTACATTTCTATGTCAGGTTTCATTGCATTCATATTCTGACATAATAGTAAACATTTGATATACGTGTATGAATAAGTTGTTGAACTTTCACTCAATGTGATCTTAAATGCTTGAACAGTAATATTAAATAATAGTAATATATATTTTTCTAGATGAATCAATCATCGAGACAATGAACTGTAATGTTTTAGTCTTTAGTGAGCCCATTAGTGGTCTTCCAGTGACATCTAGTGGTCGTAAATGCAATTTATCATACAACACTGTCTCTTTAACCTTTATAACTGTTATATGTTGTCTTAATTTCATTCCAAAGAAGCATACGCAATTTATGTTTAATTTCACAGTCTAGATAATAGTACTGCACTGATTTTAAATAACCTAGATATGGCTGACAGTAAAAGAATAGAACAGAATTACAGACACACACAAACATGAAATGTTTAAACTACTATATTAATACTCAATAAGCATGCTTAAACCCACACACAGATGCACACATTTTGTTATATATATAGATAATTAAAATAAATGATGGGTGATAAAACCTATTGCAAGTCTTCTGTTTTTATGGGCTTCTATGTCATTTTTCAAGTTTCATTGCAATCATAATCTGGCATAATTATAAACATTAGATATATCTGTATGAATAAATTGGTAAACTTTGACTCAATGTGATCTGAAATGCTTGAACAGTAATATTAAATAATAGTAATATACATTTTTTCTAGATGAATCCCTCAACAAGCCCATAAACTGTAATGTTTTAGTCTTTAGTGAGCTCATTAGTGGTCTTCCGGTGACATCTAGTGGTTATAATTGCAATTTTTTATTCAACACTGGGTTTTGAAGCTTTATAAATATTACAGTGTTCTTTTTTACCTAATGTCTGTTAAATTTTGCATGATTGTTTAGAAAAAATACAGATCTAATGCATGTGTGATTATATTACCACTTTTTTTTTTTGCAGTTTAATGCCATTCACAACAGAAATCTTTTGTTTTTTAGGTCTGTTTAAATGTTATCTAACCAAAGGACAAAATACAACATATTTTTTCAAAGTTATTGATCTAGAGAGTCCAGAGAATATTACTGCAGTGGTTTGATCAAGACTGAACAAAAAACCAGGTGACCCAAAACATTCAAATTCGTGGACCAATTTTACGAAAAAGGCTATAACTCGGGAACAAAATGAGATATCTTCACCAAACTCAGAACTCATATGCATGAACAAAAACTTTAGTCAAATTTTTTTTATTCCATATCTGCCACTTGGTGGCGCTACAGGATGAAAAAAAAAACTGAAATGGCTATAACTAAGCAACCGCTGATCCAATCAACTTGAAAATTGGTATGGCCCAATGTGGCATAAGTGCTCTATGAGGAATTTCACTTATCTTAAAAAACATGGCCGCCATTGGCCAAACAACTTTAAGCACCTATTTGACAAGGTTAATGGAAGTCAATCGGAACGAAACTCAGTGGGCATGTTCGACTCATTGCCCTAAAGGTCTGTAAGTATTTTGAAAGAAATTGCCCACAACATTGTCACCTCCCACAGAACACAACAAAGCGATTTGATTACAGCGCCACCTATTTTCCAAAAATGATAATGCATCATTTTACTGGCTGTTTCAATTACACTCTTCCAATAATTGCTTTTCTTACTCGTTGCATTTGGTCTGATGCTCCATGCCATGCTTAGCTCCTCGCTGTGGAACTTTTATTAACGATTTTCAGCCATTTCAATTACAATCATGCAATTATTAATTTCATTATTCATTGTTGCATTTGGTCTGATGCTACATATGCTTAGCTCCTGATGTTGCCGCTGGAATGCTTGGCCCCGTAATTGCTGCTTGCAGCTATATTTATTATTCTTCTTCTTCCGCCGCAAGTCTATGGCAGCCCATAGAACCGATTGCGGGAAAGTTGTATAATTTGGCACACTGATAGAGGACAGTCCCAACATTAACTATAGCAAATTTGAAGTCTCTATCTCCTACTCTCAAACGCCACCACTTGTCCAAACTTTCAATGTTTGTATGCTAATAACTTTTGAACCGTAAGCTAGAAAATGGAAATTCTTTTTTCCTCTGAATCCTTGGCTCATGCCAAGTCGAATGAACCCCAAAATTCAAAAATCGCAAGGTTTAGTTTTTTCGCTATTTTCAATTATTCGAAAAACCTACTTTTTCGAACTCGTCCTAGACGGTTAGTCCGATTGCCACGAAAATTGGCTCAGATCATCTTCAGACCATGCTGGCAAAAAGTTATGGAATTCAAGTTGATTCGTCCAACTGTTGTCGAATGACACGTAAACAAATTTGACGAAAAGCATGCAAACGTGCACGTGAGGCTATATCCCGGCAACGGTTTGTCATATTGAGACCAAACTTGGCGTGTGTTATAACAAGCATGAACTGAGACTACCTGCAGTGTTTCGACACAGCGCCACCTAGTGGTCAGGAGATATGAAAAATGCATATTTTGGCTTATAACTACTGAATGGTTTGGCCAAAAATCACACAACTGGTCTCTTTATATTCAGTGAGTCATGTCGAGTCAAATGATATCCAATTTTCCTGTGTCGGCCATTTTAGGCGTCGGCCATTTTGAATTATGATTTAAAATGCTGTATTTTTTGAACGCAGCATCGTATCGTTTCGCAAATAATTACAAAAATATTCGGCTCCATGCCCTGAAGGTACTCAAAAAGTTTGGTGGCAGCGCCACCTTGTGGCCAATAGTTATAATGAAATATCACATAAATGCTAATAACTTTTGAATAAATTAGTCTATTAAAATTAAAATGGTCTCGCTATATTCTGTGGGTCATGCCGAGAGTATTGATACCAATAATGTGAAAATTGGCCTTACTTCCTGTCCGCCATTTTGCTTAATGTTGAAAACCTACTTTTTCGAACTCCTCCTAGACCGTTAGCCCAATTTTCACCAAATTTGACGTGCATCATCTTCAGACCATGCTGGCAAAAAGTTATGGATTTTGTGTCGATATACGTAACGGTTCTCATTTAGCGCATCAACGAATTTGCTGGAAGGGTGCCAAAATGCATTTGAGGCTGTATCTCTGTAACACTTTGACATATTTGCACCAAACTTTGTATGTGTCATCGCCACCTCACACTGACCATGCCACATAAATTTGGTAACAGCGCCACCTATTGGTCAAGAGTAATAAACCATTCATTAACCATGAGTAATTACACTTTTTAAAATGCTAATAACTTTTTAAGGCATTAGCCTATTTGAAGGAAACTGGGCTCAAAATATTCCATGGCTTATGCCGATAACATAGATACCAAATATACCACGGTAAGCTGAACTTCCGGTCCGCCATTTTGATTTATGTTGAAAACATACTTTTTCGAACTCCTGATCAACCGTATGTCCGATTTTCACCAAATTCGAATCAAATGATCTTCAGGCTATACTGATTCAAAGTTATGGATTTTGAGTCGATAGACAAAACCGTTTTCGCATACCACATCGACGAATTTGAGGCACAATGAGAAAATGACACTTGAGGCTGTATCCCTGGAATGCTTTGGCATATTGACACCAAACTTTGTGTGTGTCATTGAAAAGTCACACAGAGTACACCAAATTGATTTTATAACAGTGTCACCTATTGGTCAAGCTTGATAAACCAAGTAATCATGCTACTAGAGGTGGTATTGGTGTTTTTTTTTTTTTTTGCCATTTCAAATACAATAATTCCAAAATTGCTGTTATTGCTCATTAATGTATTTGGTGTGATGCTTTATGCGATGCTTAGCTACTACATTTGCCGTTGGAGTGCTTGGCCCCGTAATTGCTGCTTGCAGCTATATTTATTATTATTCTTCTTCTTCCACCCCAAGTCTATGGTAGCCCATAGAACCGATTGCGGGAAAGTTGTATAATTTGGCACACTAATAGAGGACTGTCTGAACATTAACCGTAGCAAATTTGAAGTCTCTAACTCAAACTCTCTAGCGCCACCAATTGTCTAAACTTTCAAAAACTTGATGCTAATAACTCTTGAACCGTAAGCCACAAAATAAAAATTCTTTTTTCCTGTGATTCCTTGGCTCATGCCGAGTCGAATGGACACCGAAATTCAAAAATCGCAAGGCTTAGTTTTTTCGCTATCGTCAATTGTTCGTAAAACCTACTTTTTCTAACTCGTCCTAGGCCGTTGCACCGATTGTCACGAAAATTGAATCAGATAATCTTCAGACCATGCTGGCAAAAAGTTATGGAATTCAAGTTGATTTCTCAAACCGTTTCCGAATAGCTCATGAACGAATTCTTCGAAAAGCACGCAAACGTGAACGTGAGGCTATATCTCCGCAACGGTTTGGCCTATTGAGACCAATCTTGGTGGGTCTTATAACAACCATTCCCTGGGACTACCTGCAGTGTTTCGGCGCTGTGCCCCCTAGTGGTCAGGAGATATGAAAAATGCATGTTTTTGCTCATAACTTCTGAACGGTTTTGCCAAAAATCACAAAAGTGGTGTCTTTAGATTCAGTGCATCATTCCGAGTCGAATGATACCGAATTTTCCCAATTCGGCCATTTTGGGCGTCGGCCATTTTGGATTTAGTTGTAAATTGCTGTATCTTAAGAATGAAGTTCCGTATCGTTTCGCAAATAATTACAAAAATGTCCGGCTCCATGCCCTGAATGTACACAAAAAAATTGGGGGCAGCGCCACCTTGTGGTCAATAGTTATAACGATTTTTTTTTAAAATGCTAATAACTTTTGCATACATTAGCCTATTGTAACAAAGCTGATGTTGATAGATTCCTTGGGTCATGCCGAGAACACCGATACCCCATTTGTCAATTTTGGCAAAATTTCCTGTCCGCCATTTTGATTCATGTTGAAAACCTACTTTTTCGAACTCCTCCTAGACCGTTGCTCAGATATGCACCAAATTTGATTTGGATCATCTTCAGACCATGCTGGCAAAAAGTTATGGAATTTGTGTCGATACACGTAACCGTTTTCAATTAGCGTACCAACGAATTTGCTGGAAAGATGCCAAACTGCATCTGAGGCTGTATCTCTGCAAAGGTTGGAGATATTTACACAAAACTTAATATGTGACATTGTCGCATCACATTGACCACGCCACATCATTTTGGTCACAGCGCCACCTATTGGTCAAGAGTAATAAACCAATCAATAACCGCTAATTATTACATTTCCAATAATGCTAATAACTTTTGATTGCATTAGCCTATTATCATGAAACATGTCTCAAAATGTTCCTTGGGACATGCCGACAACATACATACCAATTATGTCATATTAAGCAAAACTTCCTGTCCGCCATTTTGATTCATGTTGAAAACCTTTTTTTTTAAACTCATCCTCAACCGTTTGTCTGATTTTCACCAAAATTGAATCAGATCATCTTCAGACCGTGCTGACAAACAGTTATGGATTTCGTGTCAATAGACGAAACCGTTTTTGTACAGCGCTGCTTCAGATGTCAGGCATCTTCACAAAATGAGTCTGAGGCTCTATCTCTGCATATACACACACACACACACACACACACAGAGAGAGAAGTACATGCCCACACATTTTGTTGTATGTAGATATTTGAAATAAATTATAGGTGACACACAACTCACAGAAAGACTTCTTTTCTTACATTTCTATGTCAGGTTTCATTGCATTCATATTCTGACATAATAGTAAACATTTGATATACATGTATGAATAAATTGTTGAACTTTCACTCAATGTGATCTTAAATGCTTGAACGGTAATATTAAATAATAGTAATATATATTTTTCTAGATGAATCAATCATCGAGACAATGAACTGTAATGTTTTAGTCTTTAGTGAGCCCATTAGTGGTCTTCCAGTGACATCTAGTGGTCGTAAATGCAATTTATCATACAACACTGTCTCTTTAACCTTTATAACTGTTATATGTTGTCTTAATTTCATTCCAAAGAAGCATACGCAATTTATGTATAATTTCACAGTCTAGATAATAGTACTGTACTGATTTTAAATAACCTAGATATGGCTGACAGTAAAAGAATAGAACAGAATTACAGACACACACAAACATGAAATGTTTAAACTACTATATTAATACTCAATAAGCATGCTTAAACCCACACACAGATGCACACATTTTGTTATATATATAGATAATTAAAACAAATGATGGGTGATAAAACCTATTGCAAGTCTTCTGTTTTTATGGGCTTCTATGTCATTTTTCAGGTTTCATTGCAATCATAATCTGGCATAATTATAAACATTAGATATATCTGTATGAATAAATTGGTAAACTTTGACTCAATGTGATCTGAAATGCTTGAACAGTAATATTAAATAATAGTAATATAAATTTTTTCTAGATGAATCCTTTAACAAGCCCATAAACTGTTATGTTTTAGTCTTTAGTGAGCTCATTAGTGGTCTTCCGGTGACATCTAGTGGTTATAATTGCAATTTTTTATTTAACACTGGGTTTTGAAGCTTTATAAATATTACAGTGTTCTTTTTTACCTAATCTCTGTTAAATTTTGCATGATTGTTTAGAAAAAATACAGATCTAATGCATGTGTGATTATATTACCCCTTTTTTTTTTGCAGTTTAATGCCATTCACAACAGAAATCTTTTGTTTTTTAGGCCTGTTTAACTGTTATAGCACCAGCTATTTTCTGATCTTAATGAAACTTTGCATGCTTGGTGGGTCATCTTTCACATGTTATAACCAAGTTTCATAAAGTTTTGAGTTTTTGTTTCAGTTTTATAGGCTTTAGGTTACATGTGGCCACGGCCCTTTCCTAAATGACCTCTTATAGCTAACCAAAGGACAAAATGCAACATATTTTTGAAAATTATTGATCTAGAGAGTCCAGAGAATATTATTGCAGTGGTTTGATCAAGACTGAACAAAAAACCAGGTGACCCAAAACATTCAAATTCATGGACCAATTTTACGAAAAAGGCTATAACTCGGGAACAAAATGAGATATCTTCACCAAACTCAGAACTCATATGCATGAACAAAAACTTTAGTCAAATTATTATTTTTTTTCCATATCTGCCACTTGGTGGCGCTACAGGATGAAAAAAAATCAAATGGCTATAACTAAGCAACCGTTGATCCAATCAACTTGAAAATTGATATGGCCCAATGTGGCACAAGTGCTCTATGAGGAATTTCACTTATCTTAAAAAACATGGCCGCCATTGGCCAAACAACTTTAAGCACCTATTTGACAAGGTTAATGGAAGTCGATCGGAACGAAACTCGGTGGGCATGTTCGACTCATTGCCCTAAAGGTCTGTAAGTATTTTGAAAGAAATTGCCCACAACATTGTCACCTCCCACAGAACACAACAAAGCGATTTGATTACAGCGCCACCTATTTTCCAAAAATGATAATGCATCATTTTACTGGAGTTTTACTGGCTGTTTCAATTACACTCTTCCAATAATTGCTTTTCTTACTCGTTGCATTTGGTCTGATGCTCCATGCCATGCTTAGCTCCTCACTGTGGAACTTTTATTAACGATTTTCAGCCATTTCAATTACAATCATGCAATTATTAATTTCATTATTCATTGTTGCATTTGGTCTGCTTAGCTCCTGATGTTGCCGCTGGAATGCTTGGCCCCGTGATTGCTGCTTGCAGCTATATTTCTTCCTCTTCTTCTTCCACCCCAAGTCTATGGTAGCTCATAGAACCGATTGCGGGAAAGTTGTATAATTTGGCACACTAATAGAGGACTGTCTGAACATTAACCGTAGCAAATTTGAAGTCTCTAACTCAAACTCTCTAGCGCCACCAATTGTCTAAACTTTCAAAAACTTGATGCTAATAACTCTTGAACCGTAAGCCACAAAATGAAAATTCTTTTTTCCTGTGATTCCTTGGCTCATGCCGAGTCGAATGGACACCGAAATTCAAAAATCGCAAGGCTTAGTTTTTTCGCTATCGTCAATTGTTCGTAAAACCTACTTTTTCGAACTCGTCCTAGGCCGTTGCACCGATTGTCACGAAAATTGAATCAGATAATCTTCAGACCATGCTGGCAAAAAGTTATGGAATTCAAGTTGATTTCTCAAACCGTTTCCGAATAGCTCATGAACGAATTCTTCGAAAAGCACGCAAACGTGAACGTGAGGCTATATCTCCGCAACGGTTTGGCCTATTGAGACCAATCTTGGTGGGTCTTATAACAACCATTCTCTGGGACTACCTGCAGTGTTTCGGCGCTGTGCCCCCTAGTGGTCAGGAGATATGAAAAATGCATGTTTTTGCTCATAACTTCTGAACGGTTTTGCCAAAAATCACAAAAGTGGTGTCTTTAGATTCAGTGCATCATTCCGAGTCGAATGATACCGAATTTTCCCAATTCGGCCATTTTGGATTTAGTTGTAAATTGCTGTATCTTAAGAATGAAGTTCCGTATCATTTCGCAAATAATTACAAAAATGTCCGGCTCCATGCCCTGAATGTACACAAAAAAATTGGGGGCAGCGCCACCTTGTGGTCAATAGTTATAACGATTTTTTCGAAAAATGCTAATAACTTTTGCATACATTAGCCTATTGTAACAAAGCTGATGTTGATAGATTCCTTGGGTCATGCCGAGAACACCGATACCCCATTTGTCAATTTTGGCAAAATTTGCTGTCCGCCATTTTGATTCATGTTGAAAACCTACTTTTTCGAACTCCTCCTAGACCGTTGCTCAGATTTTCACCAAATTTGATTTGGATCATCTTCAGACCATGCTGGCAAAAAGTTATGGAATTTGTGTCGATACACGTAACCGTTTTCAATTAGCGTACCAACGAATTTGCTTGAAAGATGCCAAACTGCATCTGAGGCTGTATCTCTGCAAAGGTTGGAGATATTTACACAAAACTTAATATGTGACATTGTCACATCACATTGACCACGCCACATCATTTTGGTCACAGCGCCACCTATTGGTCAAGAGTAATAAACCAATCAATAACCGCTAATTATTACATTTCCAATAATGCTAATAACTTTTGATTGCATTAGCCTATTATCATGAAACATGTCTCAAAATGTTCCTTGGGACATGCCGACAACATACATACCAATTATGTCATATTAAGCAAAACTTCCTGTCCGCCATTTTGATTCATGTTGAAAACCTTTTTTTTAAACTCATCCTCAACCGTTTGTCTGATTTTCACCAAAATTGAATCAGATCATCTTCAGACCGTGCTGACAAAAAGTTATGGATTTCGTGTCAATAGACGAAACCGTTTTTGTACAGCGCTGCATCTTCACAAAATGAGTCTGAGGCTATATCTCTGCAAAGCTTTGTTGTAATTAAGCCAAACTTGTGTGTGCCATTGTCTAACATGGAGAATAGGCTCACAGACACTCACACACAGAAATGAAATGGTTCAACTATTATATGAATAATCAATAAGCATGATTACACACACACACACACACACACACAGAGAAGTACATGCCCACACATTTTGTTGTATGTAGATATTTGAAATAAATTATAGGTGACACACAACTCACAGAAAGACTTCTTTTCTTACATTTCTATGTCAGGTTTCATTACATTCATATTCTGACATAATAGTAAACATTTGATATACATGTATGAATAAATTGTTGAACTTTCACTCAATGTGATCTTAAATGCTTGAACAGTAATATTAAATAATAGTAATATATATTTTTCTAGATGAATCAATTATCGAGACAATGAACTGTAATGTTTTAGTCTTTAGTGAGCCCATTAGTGGTCTTCCAGTGACATCTAGTGGTCGTAAATGCAATTTATCATACAACACTGTCTCTTTAACCTTTATAACTGTTATATGTTGTCTTAATTTCATTCCAAAGAAGCATACGCAATTTATGTATAATTTCACAGTCTAGATAATAGTACTGCACTGATTTTAAATAACCTAGATATGGCTGACAGTAAAAGAATAGAACAGAATTACAGACACACACAAACATGAAATGTTTAAACTACTATATTAATACTCAATAAGCATGCTTAAACCCGCACACATTTTGTTATATAAATAGATAATTAAAATAAATGATGGGTGATAAAACCTATTGCAAGTCTTCTGTTTTTATGGGCTTCTATGTCATTTTTCAGGTTTCATTGCAATCATAATCTGGCATAATTATAAACATTAGATATATCTGTATGAATAAATTGGTAAACTTTGACTCAATCTGATCTGAAATGCTTGAACAGTAATATTAAATAATAGTAATATACATTTTTTCTAGATGAATCCCTCAACAAGCCCATAAACTGTAATGTTTTAGTCTTTAGTGAGCTCATTAGTGGTCTTCCGGTGACATCTAGTGGTTATAATTGCAATTTTTTACTCAACACTGGGTTTTGAAGCTTTATAAATATTACAGTGTTCTTTTTTACCTAATCTCTGTTAAATTTTGCATGATTGTATAGAAAAAATACAGATCTAATGCATGTCTGATTATATTACCCCTTTTTTTTGCAGTTTAATGCCATTCACAACAGAAATCTTTTGTTTTTTAGGCCATTTTAACTGTTATAGCACCAGCTATTTTCTGATCTTAATGAAACTTTGCATGCTTGGTGGGTCATCTTTCACATGTTATAACCAAGTTTCATAAAGTTTTGAGTTTTTGTTTCAGTTTTATAGGCTTTAGGTTACATGTGGCCACGGCCCTTTCCTAAATGACCTCTTATAGCTAACCAAAGGACAAAATGCAACATATTTTTGAAAATTATTGATCTAGAGAATCCAGAGAATATTATTGCAGTGGTTTGATCAAGACTGAAGAAAAAACCAGGTGACCCAAAACATTCAAATTCGTGGACCAATTTTACGAAAAAGGCTATAACTCGGGAACAAAATGAGATATCTTCACCAAACTCAGAACTCATATGCATGAACAAAAACTTTAGTCAAATTATTATATTTTTTCCATATCTGCCACTTGGTGGCGCTACAGGATGAAAAAAAATCAAATGGCTATAACTAATCAACCGTTGATCCAATCAACTTGAAAATTGATATGGCCCAATGTGGGACAAGTGCTCTATGAGGAATTTCACTTATCTTAAAAAACATGGCCGCCATTGGCCAAACAACTTTAAGCACCTATTTGACAAGGTTAATGGAAGTCGATCGGAACGAAACTCGGTGGGCATGTTCGACTCATTGCCCTAAAGGTCTGTAAGTATTTTGAAAGAAATTGCCCACAACATTGTCACCTCCCACAGAACACAACAAAGCGATTTGATTACAGCGCCACCTATTTTCCAAAAATGATAATGCATCATTTTACTGGAGTTTTACTGGCTGTTTCAATTACACTCTTCCAATAATTGCTTTTCTTACTCGTTGCATTTGGTCTGATGCTCCATGCCATGCTTAGCTCCTCGCTGTGGAACTTTTATTAACGATTTTCAGCCATTTCAATTACAATCATGCAATTATTAATTTCATTATTCATTGTTGCATTTGGTCTGATGCAACATATGCTTAGCTCCTGATGTTGCCGCTGGAATGCTTGGCCCCGTCATTGCTGCTTGCAGCTATATTTAGGGGCCAAGCACCGAAGGTGCGAAGGCACCTATTGTGTTTGTTGGCGTTATTATTATTATTCTTCCTCTTCTTCTTCCACCCCAAGTCTATGGTAGCCCATAGAACCGATTGCGGGAAAGTTGTATAATTTGGCACACTAATAGAGGACTGTCTGAACATTAACCGTAGCAAATTTGAAGTCTCTAACTCAAACTCTCTAGCGCCACCAATTGTCTAAACTTTCAAAAACTTGATGCTAATAACTCTTGAACTGTAAGCCACAAAATGAAAATTCTTTTTTCCTGTGATTCCTTGGCTCATGCCGAGTCGAATGGACACCGAAATTCAAAAATCGCAAGGTTTAGTTTTTTCGCTATCGTCAATTGTTCGTAAAACCTACTTTTTCGAACTCGTCCTAGGCCGTTGCACCGATTGTCACGAAAATTGAATCAGATAATCTTCAGACCATGCTGGCAAAAAGTTATGGAATTCAAGTTGATTTCTCAAACCGTTTCCGAATAGCTCATGAACGAATTCTTCAAAAAGCACGCAAACGTGAACGTGAGGCTATATCTCCGCAACGGTTTGGCCTATTGAGACCAATCTTGGTGGGTCTTATAACAACCATTCCCTGGGACTACCTGCAGTGTTTCGGCGCTGTGCCCCCTAGTGGTCAGGAGATATGAAAAATGCATGTTTTTGCTCATAACTTCTGAACGGTTTTGCCAAAAATCACAAAAGTGGTGTCTTTAGATTCAGTGCATCATTCCGAGTCGAATGATACCGAATTTTCCCAATTCGGCCATTTTGGGCGTCGGCCATTTTGAATTTAGTTGTAAATTGCTGTATCTTAAGAATGAAGTTCCGTATCGTTTCGCAAATAATTACAAAAATGTCCGGCTCCATGCCCTGAATGTACACAAAAAAATTGGGGGCAGCGCCACCTTGTGGTCAATAGTTATAACGATTTTTCGAAAAATGCTAATAACTTTTGCATACATTAGCCTATTGTAACAAAACTGATGTTGATAGATTCCTTGGGTCATGCCGAGAACACTGATACCCCATTTGTCAATTTTGGCAAAATTTCCTGTCCGCCATTTTGATTCATGTTGAAAACCTACTTTTTCGAACTCCTCCTAGACCGTTGCTCAGATTTTCACCAAATTTGATTTGGATCATCTTCAGACCATGCTGGCAAAAAGTTATGGAATTTGTGTCGATACACGTAACCGTTTTCAATTAGCGTACCAACGAATTTGCTGGAAAGATGCCAAACTGCATCTGAGGCTGTATCTCTGCAAAGGTTGGAGATATTTACACAAAACTTAATATGTGACATTGTCACATCACATTAACCACGCCACATCATTTTGGTCACAGCGCCACCTATTGGTCAAGAGTAATAAACCAATCAATAACCGCTAATTATTACATTTCCAATAATGCTAATAACTTTTGATTGCATTAGCCTATTATCATGAAACATGTCTCAAAATGTTCCTTGGGACATGCCGACAACATACATACCAATTATGTCATATTAAGCAAAACTTCCTGTCCGCCATTTTGATTCATGTTGAAAACCTTTTTTTTTTAAACTCATCCTCAACCGTTTGTCTGATTTTCACCAAAATTGAATCAGATCATCTTCAGACCGTGCTGACAAAAAGTTATGGATTTCGTGTCAATAGACGAAACCGTTTTTGTACAGCGCTGCTTCAGATGTCAGGCATCTTCACAAAATGAGTCTGAGGCTATATCTCTGCAAAGCTTTGTTGTAATTAAGCCAAACTTGTGTGTGCCATTGTCTAACATGGAGAATAGGCTCACAGACACTCACACACAGAAATGAAATGGTTCAACTATTATATGAATAATCAATAAGCATGAGTACACACACACACACACACAGAGAGAGAAGTACATGCCCACACATTTTGTTGTATGTATATATTTGAAATAAATTATAGGTGACACACAACTCACAGAAAGACTTCTTTTCTTACATTTCTATGTCAGGTTTCATTGCATTCATATTCTGACATAATAGTAAACATTTGATATACATGTATGAATAAATTGTTGAACTTTCACTCAATGTGATCTTAAATGCTTGAACAGTAATATTAAATAATAGTAATATATATTTTTCTAGATGAATCAATCATCGAGACAATGAACTGTAATGTTTTAGTCTTTAGTGAGCCCATTAGTGGTCTTCCAGTGACATCTAGTGGTCGTAAATGCAATTTATCATACAACACTGTCTCTTTAACCTTTATAACTGTTATATGTTGTCTTAATTTCATTCCAAAGAAGCATACGCAATTTATGTATAATTTCACAGTCTAGATAATAGTACTGCACTGATTTTAAATAACCTAGATATGGCTGACAGTAAAAGAATAGAACAGAATTACAGACACACACAAACATGAAATGTTTAAACTACTATATTAATACTCAATAAGCATGCTTAAACCCACACACAGATGCACACATTTTGTTATATATATAGATAATTAAAATAAATGATGGGTGATAAAACCTATTGCAAGTCTTCTGTTTTTATGGGCTTCTATGTCATTTTTCAGGTTTCATTGCAATCATAATCTGGCATAATTATAAACATTAGATATATCTGTATGAATAAATTGGTAAACTTTGACTCAATGTGATCTGAAATGCTTGAACAGTAATATTAAATAATAGTAATATACATTTTTTCTAGATGAATCCCTCAACAAGCCCATAAACTGTAATGTTTTAGTCTTTAGTGAGCTCATTAGTGGTCTTCCGGTGACATCTAGTGGTTATAATTGCAATTTTTTATTCAACACTGGGTTTTGAAGCTTTATAAATATTACAGTGTTCTTTTTTACCTAATCTCTGTTAAATTTTGCATGATTGTTTAGAAAAAATACAGATCTAATGCATGTGTGATTATATTACCCCTTTTTTTTTGCAGTTTAATGCCATTCACAACAGAAATATTTTGTTTTTTAGGCCATTTTAACTGTTATAGCACCAGCTATTTTCTGATCTTAATGAAACTTTGCATGCTTGGTGGGTCATCTTTCACATGTTATAACCAAGTTTCATAAAGTTTTGAGTTTTTGTTTCAGTTTTATAGGCTTTAGGTTACATGTGGCCACGGCCCTTTCCTAAATGACCTCTTATAGCTAACCAAAGGACAAAATGCAACATATTTTTGAAAATTATTGATCTAGAGAGTCCAGAGAATATTATTGCAGTGGTTTGATCAAGACTGAACAAAAAACCAGGTGACCCAAAACATTCAAATTCGTGGACCAATTTTACGAAAAAGGCTATAACTCGGGAACAAAATGAGATATCTTCAACAAACTCAGAACTCATATGCATGAACAAAAACTTTAGTCAAATTATTATTTTTTTTCCATATCTGCCACTTGGTGGCGCTACAGGATGAAAAAAAATCAAATGGCTATAACTAAGCAACCGTTGATCCAATCAACTTGAAAATTGATATGGCCCAATGTGGCACAAGTGCTCTATGAGGAATTTCACTTATCTTAAAAAACATGGCCGCCATTGGCCAAACAACTTTAAGCACCTATTTGACAAGGTTAATGGAAGTCGATCGGAACGAAACTCGGTGGGCATGTTCGACTCATTGCCCTAAAGGTCTGTAAGTATTTTGAAAGAAATTGCCCACAACATTGTCACCTCCCACAGAACACAACAAAGCGATTTGATTACAGCGCCACCTATTTTCCAAAAATGATAATGCATCATTTTACTGGAGTTTTACTGGCTGTTTCAATTACACTCTTCCAATAATTGCTTTTCTTACTCGTTGCATTTGGTCTGATGCTCCATGCCATGCTTAGCTCCTCGCTGTGGAACTTTTATTAACGATTTTCAGCCATTTCAATTACAATCATGCAATTATTAATTTCATTATTCATTGTTGCATTTGGTCTGCTTAGCTCCTGATGTTGCCGCTGGAATGCTTGGCCCCGTGATTGCTGCTTGCAGCTATATTTCTTCTTCTTCTTCTTCTTCCGCCGCAAGTCTATGGCAGCCCATAGAACCGTTTGCGGGAAAGTTGTATAATTTGGCACACTGATAGAGGACAGTCCCAACATTAACTATAGCAAATTTGAAGCCTCTAACTCCTACTCTCTAGCGCCACCACTTGTCCAAACTTTCAATGTTTGTATGCTAATAACTTTTGAACCGTAAGCCAGAAAATGGAAATTCTTTTTTCCTCTGAATCCTTGGCTCAGGCCAAGTCGAATGAACCCTAAAATTCAAAAATCGCAAGGTTTAGTTTTTTCGCTATTTTCAATTATTCGAAAAACCTACTTTTTCGAACTCGTCCTAGACGGTTAATCCGATTGCCACGAAAATTGGCTCAGATCATCTTCAGACCATGCTGGCAAAAAGTTATGGAATTCAAGTTGATTCGTCCAACTGTTGTCGAATGACACGTAAACAAATTTGACGAAAAGCACGCAAACATGCACGTGAGGCTATATCCCGGCAACGGTTTGTCATATTGAGACCAAACTTGGCGTGTGTTATAACAAGCATGAACTGAGACTACCTGCTGTGTTTCGACACAGCGCCACCTAGTGGTCAGGAGATATGAAAAATGCATATTTTGGCTTATAACTACTGAATGGTTTGGCCAAAAATCACACAACTGGTCTCTTTAGATTCAGTGAGTCATGTCGAGTCGGATGATATCCAATTTTCCTGTGTCGGCCATTTTAGGCGTCGGCCATTTTGAATTATGTTTCAAAATGCTGTATTTTTTGAACGCAGCATCGTATCGTTTCGCAAATAATTACAAAAATATTCGGCTCCATGCCCTGAAGGTACTCAAAAAGTTTGGTGGCAGCGCCACCTTGTGGCCAATAGTTATAATGAAATATCACATAAACGCTAATAACTTTTGAATAAATTAGTCTATTAAAATTAAAATGGTCTCGCTATATTCTGTGGGTCATGCCGAGAGTATTGATACCAATAATGTGAAAATTGGCCTTACTTCCTGTCCGCCATTTTGCTTAATGTTGAAAACCTACTTTTTCGAACTCCTCCTAGACCGTTAGCCCAATTTTCACCAAATTTGACGTGAATCATCTTCAGACCATGCTGGCAAAAAGTTATGGATTTTGTGTCGATATACGTAACGGTTCTCATTTAGCGCATCAACGAATTTGCTGGAAGGGTGCCAAAATGCATTTGAGGCTGTATCTCTGCAACACTTTGACATATTTGCACCAAACTTTGTATGTGTCATCGCCACCTCACACTGACCATGCCACATAAATTTGGTAACAGCGCCACCTATTGGTCAAGAGTAATAAACCATTCATTAACCATGAGTAATTACACTTTTTAAAATGCTAATAACTTTTTAGTCCATTAGCCTATTGCAACGAAACTGGGCTCAAAATATTCCCTGGCTTATGCCGATAACATAGATACCAAATATGCCAGTGTTTACTGAAGTTCCGGTCCACCATTTTGATTTATGTGGAAAACCTACTTTTTCGAACTCCTCATGAACCGTATGTCCAATTTTCACCAAATTCGAATCAAATGATCTTCAGACTATGTTGACACAAAGTTATGGATTTTGTGTCGATAGACAAAACCGTTTTCGCATACCAAAGCGACGAAGTTGAAACACAATGACAAAATGACACTTGAGGCTGCATCTCTGGAATGCTGTGGCATATTAACACCAAACTTTGTGTGTGTCATTGAAAAGTCAAACAGAGTACACCAAATTGATTTCATAACAGTGCCACCTATTGGTCAAACTTTATAAGCCAAGTAATCATGCTACTAGAGGTGGTATTATGATTTTTTTTTTTGCCATTTCAATTACAATAATTCCAAAATTACTGTTATTGCTCATTAATGTATTTGGTGTGATGCTTCATGCCATGCTTAGCTCCTACATTTGCCGTTGGAGTGCTTGGCCCCGTAATTGCTGCTTGCAGCTATATTTATTATTATTATTATTATTCCGCTTCTCCAAAATGAATCGCATTTTTGAGGGCCTAAACATGCTCAAAAAGTCATGAAACTTTGCACACACCTCTTACCTGGCGAAAATTTACGTCTGATATGGATTTCAGAAGTGGGTGTGGCAAAATGGCTCGACAGCGCCACCTTTAGACGTTCAACGGTGTGCGCCTCGAGCTATGTTTCACGTACATGCACGGAAATTAGCACACACATGTAACATACCAATACCTACAAAAAAGACTCTTGGACCAAAATTCTAAATCCAACAGGAAGTCAGTTATTTTTAATATTATGAGCAAATTTTGTGTAATTTTTGTCATTTCCATGCTTCGTATTTTAACGAACTCCTACTAGAGATTTATTCAGATCAATACCAAATTTGGTATGCCTAATCTAAACGCCTTTGCGATGTTAAATTGCGAAGATTTTGAGTTTTTGTCAATGGGCGTGTCCGTGGCGGCCTGGCGAATTTCGATGTTTCGCCATGAAACAGGAAGTTGCTATAACTCACACATACAATGTCCAATCTGCCCCAAACTTCACATGTTGGATAAGACTCCTGACCTAAACAGATTGACATGCCCATATACAGTTATAGTCATAGCGCCACCTATTGGCTACAGGAAGTGACATATTTTACGCTGCGACAAACTACTCCTAGAAATTTTTGACATCAATGTCTTTTTTGTGGTCAGTCTATTCTAAAGGCATATGCGATGTTAAATTGTAAAGATCTTGAGTTTTCATTAAAGGGCGTGTCCATGACGCTGTGACAAAGTTCGATGTCTCGCCATGGGAATTAAAGATGTTATAACTCAGGCATAAAATGTCCGATCTTCCCCAAACTTCAAATGTGTGATAAGAGTCCTGGCCTGAACACATCTGGAGGCCAATATTCCATCGGGTGTGGCAAAATGGCTCAATAGCACCACCTATACGCATTCAATGGAGTGCGCCTCGAGCTACGTTTCACGTACATGTACAAAAATAGGGACACACATGTAACACACCAATAACTACAAAAATGTCTCTTGGTATGAAATCCGAGTCTGAACAGGAAGTCAGTTATTTAGAATTTTCCCTTCAAAATTGGTGTTGTTTTTGCTATTTTCAGGGGTTGTACTTTAACGAACTCCTCCTAGAGATTTATTCAGATCAACACCAAACTTGGTCAGTGTAATCTAAAGGCCTTTGCGATGTTAAATTGCGACGATCTTGAGGTTTCGTTAAACGGTGTGTCCATGGAGGCATGACAAATTTCGATGTTTCGCCATGAAACAGGAAGTTGCTGTAACTCAGACATACAATGTCCAAAATGCCCCAAACTTCACATGTTAGATAAGACTTCTGCCCTTAACAGATCTACATGCCCATATTCAGTTATAGTCATAGCGCCACCTGTTGGCAAGAAGAAGTGACATGTTTTACGCTGCGACAAACTACACCTAGAATTTTTTTGAGATTAATATATATTTTGTGGTCAGTATAATCTAAAGGCCTGTGCAATGTTAACTTGTGGAGATCTTGAGTTTTTGTTAAAGGGCGTGTCCATCGCGCCATGACAAAATTTGATGTCTCGCCACAGCAAGAGAAGTTGTTGTAACTCAGGCATAATTTGTTCGATCTTCCCCAAACTTCACATGTTCGATAAGAGTCCTGCCCTGAAAACATCTGAAGGCCAATATTCCATTATAATGATAGCACCACCTGCTGGCACCAGGAAGATTGGCACATATGTGGAATGAATGTTTATATTTTCCACTTATATTTATGAGTTTGAATGCATATTTCTCAACGTTCACCTATTTACTAAAGCCACTCGCTGCCGGTGAGCACGGGTGCGAGGGCCCGTTCATCGCTGCTTGCAGCTTTAATTATTATTATTCTTCTTCTTCTTCTTCTTCTCCCAAATGAATCGCATTTTTGAGGGCTTTAACATGCTCAAAAAGTCATGAAACTTTGCACACACGTAAAACCTGGTGAAAATTTTCGTCTGATATAGGATTCAGATGAGGGTGTGGCAAAATGGCTCGACAGCGCCACCTATACAAAGAAACTCAACAGCCTTCCAGCTATATTTCACGTACATGCACGAAAATTGGCACACATATGCAACACACCAATACCTACAAAAAAGACTCTTGGAGCGAAATTCTAAACCCAACAAGAAGTCGGTTATTTTTAATATTATGAGCATATTTTGTGTAATTTTGGTCATTTCCATGTGTTGTATTTTAACGAACTCCTCCTAGAGAGTTCTTCAAATCAACACCAAATTTGGTATGCCTAATCTAAAGGCCTTTGCGATGTTAAATTGCGAAGAGCTTGAGTTTTCGTTGAAGGGACGTGTCCGTGGCGGCCTGGCGAATTTCGATGATTCGCCATGAAAAATAAAGTTGCTATAACTCACACATTCAATGTCCAATCTGCCCCAAACTTCACATGTTTGATGAGACTCCGAACCTGAACAGATTGACATGCCCATATTCAGTTATAGTCATAGCGCCACCTATTGGCAACAGGAAGTGACATATTTTACGCTGCAACGAACTACTCCTAGAAATTTTATTACATCAATGTCTTTTTTGTGGTCAGTCTAATCTAAAGGCCTGTGCGATGTTCAGTTGTGAAGATCTTGAGTTTTCGTTAAAAGGCTTGTTCATGGCGCCGCGACGAAGTTCGATGTCTCGCCATGGGAATAAAAGATGTTATAACTTAGGCATAAAATGTCCGATGTTCCCCAAACTTCACATGTGTGATAAGAGTCCTGGCCTGAACAGATCTGCAGGCCAATATTCCCCCGGGTGTGGCAGAATGGCTCTATAGCGCCACCTATACACTTTCAAAGGAGTGCGCCTCGAGCTATGTTTCACGTACATGTAAAAAAATTGGTACACACATGTAACACTCCAATACCTACAAAAAAGTCTCTTGGTACGAAATCCGGATCCCAACAGGAAGTCAGTTATTTTGAATTTTCCCTGCAAAATTGGTGCTGTTTTTGCCATTTTCAGGGGTTGTACTTTAACGAACTCCTCCTAGAGATTTATTCAGATCAACAGCAAACTTGGTCAGTGTAATCTAAAGCCATTTGCAATGTTAAATTGCGAAGGACTTGAGGTTTCGTTAAAGGGCGTGTCCATGGCGGTCTGACAAATTTTGATGTTTCGCCATAAAAAGGAAGTTGCTGTAACTCAGACATACAATGTCCAATCTGCCCCAAACTACACATGTTGGATAAGACTCTTGACCTGAACAAATCTACATGCCAATATTCAGTTATAGTCATAGCGCCACCTATTGGCAACAGGAAGTGACATATTTCACACTGCGACAAACTATTTCCAGAAATGTTATGACATCAATGTCTTTTTTGTGGTCAGTCTAATCTAAAGACCTGTGTGATGTTTAGTTGTGAAGATCTTGAGATTTTGTTAAAAGGCGTGTCCATGGCGCCGTGACGAAGTTTGATGTCTCGCCATGGGAATAAAAGATGTTATAACTCAGGCATAAAATGTCCTATCTTCCCCAAACTTCACATGTGTGATAAAGGTCCTGGCCTGAACAGATATGAAGGCAAATATTCCATTGGGTGTGGCAAAATGGCTCAACAGCGCCACCTATACACGTTCAACGGTGTGCGCCTCGAGCTACGTTTCATGTACATGTATGAAAATTGGTATACACATGTAACTCTCCAATACCTACAAAAAAGACTCTTGGACCAAAATTCTAAACCCAACAGGAAGTCGGTTATTTGTAATTTTATGAGCAAATTTTGTGTCATTTTTGTCATTTCCATGCGTCGTATTTTAACGAACTCCTCCTAGAGATTTATTCAGATAAACACCAAATTTGGTATGCCTCATCTAAAGGCCTTTGCGATGTTAAATTGCGAAGCTTTTGAGTTTTCGTTGAAGGGCCTGTGTGTGGCGGCCTGGCGAATTTCGATGATTCGCCATGAAACAGGAAGTTGCTATAACTCAGACATACAATGACCAATCTGCCCCAAACTTCACATGTTGGATGAGACTCCTGTCCTGAACAGTTTGACACGACCATATTCAGTTATAGTCATAGCGCCACCTATTGGCAACAGGAAGTGACATATTTTACTCTGCGACAAACTACTCCTAGAAATTTTTGACATCAATGTCTTTTTTGTCGTCAGTCTAATCTAAAGGCCTGTACGATGTTAAATTGAGAAGATCTTGAGTTTTCGTTAAAGGGCGTGTCCATGGCGCCATGTCAAAGTTCGATGTCTCGCCATGGGAGTAGAAGTTGCTGTAACTCAGTCATAAAATATCAGATCTTGCCCAAACTTCAAATGTTTGATAAGAGTACTGACCTGAACACATCTGGAGGCTAATATTCCATTGGGTGTGGCAAAATGGCTCGATAGCGCCACCTATACATTTTCAATGGAGTGCGCCTCGAGCTACATGTCATATACATGTACGAAAATCTGTAAACATATGTAACACACCAATAGCTACAAAAAAGTCACTTGGTACGAAATCCGAATCCCAACAGGAAGTCGGTTATTTTGAATTTTCCCTGCAAAATTGGTGTTGTTTTTGTCATTTTCAGGGGTTGTATTTTAACGAACTCCTCCTAGAGATTTATTCAGATCAACACCAAACTTGGTCAGTGTAATCTAAAGCCCTTTGCCATTTTAAATTGCGAAGGAATTGAGGTTTCGTTAAAGGGCGTGTCCATGGCGGCCTGACAAATTTCGATGATTCGCCGTGAAAAATGATGGTGCTATAACTCACACATACAATGTCCAATCCGCCCCAAACTTCACATTTTTGTTAAGACTCTTCACCTGAACAGATCTACATGCCAATATTCAGTTATAGTCATAGCGCCACCTATTGGCAACTGGAAGTGACATATTTTACACTGTGACAAACTACTCCTAGAAATTTTATGACATCAATGTCTTTTTTGTGGTCAGTCTAATCTAAAGACCTGTGTGATGTTTAGTTGTGAAGATCTTGAATTTTTGTTAAAAGGCATGTCCATGTCGCCATGACGAAGTTCGATGTCTCGCCATGGGAATAAAAGATGTTATATCTCAGGCATAAAATGTCCGATCTTGCCCAAACTTCACATGTGTGATAAGGGTCCTGGCTTGAACACATCTGAAGGCCAATATTCCATTATAACGATAGCGCCACCTGCTGGCAACAGGAAGATTGGCACACATATGGAATAAACTTTGATATATTGCACTTATATTTATGAGTTTAAATGCATATTTCTCAACTTTCACCTTTTTACTAAAGCCACACGATCGCGGTGAGCCCGGGTGCGAGGGCCCGTTCATCGCTGCTTGCAGCTTTAATTATTAGGGCTCAAGCCTGGAGGGCGAGAGCCCTATTGTTTTCCTTAGGATTATTTTTTATTATTATTATTATTATTATTTTTTTCTAACGTTACGGGGGCTTTTGGGGTCCTTAACATGCTCGAAAACTCTTGAAAATTGGCACACAGATTGGAACCTGCGGCCATTAGGGTCGGGCAGAGACTGATACACGGGCGTGGCACAGGGGCTCTACAGCGCCCCCTGGAATACTGAGGGCCATATATCACACATACTTGCACGTAGACACATGAAACTCGGTACACATGTAGATCTCATTAAACCAAACAACTTTCGTACTGCATGTCATAGGCTCCGCCCAACAGGAAGTTGGCTATTTAGGGTTTATTATTCATATTTTTAGTCAAAGTTGTGGGGGCTTTTGGGGTCCCTAACATACTCAAAAACTCTTGAAAATTTGCACACACTTTGGAATCTGTGCCCTTTAGGAGCCTGCAGAGGCTGGGACCCGGGCGTGGCACAGGGGCTCTACGGCGCCCCCTGGAACACAGTCATAAATGTTGATGTATAGCTCACACATACTTGCACATATTCATATGAAACTCAGTACACATATAGATCTCATTGTGCCAAACAATTTTCGTATTGCATGTCATTGGGCTCCGCCCAACAGGAAGTCAGCTATTTAGAGTTATGTAAAAAGCGCATGCTCTGGAATTTGATATACTTGTCATAGGTTTTTTACTCGTTTACCACCAAACTCGGTCAACATGATCTCAAGACATTGGGGATGAAAAATTGCCAGGGGATTTTTGATATCTCGAACGGTTTGCTCGTGGCGAGGCGTTGAAATTATGGCGAGAATTGAGAAACAGGAAGTGTCTAATACCATCCACATACATTTCCTGATTTCAATCAAACTTCATCAGATTATTCATTGTATGATGTCGATCACATATATGTGACTATTAGGAGTCAAAGTTATAGCGCCACCAACTGGCAGCAGGAAGTGTGTCATTTTCAAAATGCTTGGAATTCAGCATCTTATTTTTACTCGATTTGCTTCAAACTTCATCAGAATAATGTTAAAACACAGCCGATATAAATCTGCTGGGGGGATATTGATATCTAAAAATATTGTTGCCGTGGCAACATGTCAAACTGGAATACTTCTCAGGTGATTTTGAGGCATATAACATGCTTAGAATTTCATCAAACTCAGAACACATATCAGTATTAGTGACAGCTAGACACTGGCAAAAGTTCATAAGAGGGTGTGGAAGAGGCACTCTATAGCGCCACCTTTTGTCAAAAGTGGGGGGGTTAGTTTTAGCTACAAACACCAAACTCAGTACAAAAATTGTTCTTTTTAAGACGGACAACTTTCTAATTCACAGTCATCAGCTACGACCAACAGGAAGTCGGCTATTTTGATTTGAATGTGGATTTTTTTTTACATTTAGCTGTGAATTAATGCATACTGCTCAGAGGAGAGTAACACTATACACACCAAACTTTGTCTACATGTTGAAAAAACATTGAGGAACTTAAATTGTGAATGGGTTTTGGATAGCTTGGATGGTTTAGTGGTGGTGATTTTTTTAAATGACAGTAAAAATGGAATTATTAATTTTCCTGCATTTTTAAATTCCAAACACTTCAAAACCTTTTTTCATACAGAAAAAAAGTCATTCTGAGGAAATATGCATAGTTTCATGACTTTACAACACTGTATGGATAACAGAAAATTAAAAAACTGTCAGACATCTGATCTCACTCTATCCCCCTGTTTGAGTGTGTGTGCTTAGACTACCATTGTCTGAGAGAAATAGCGCCCCTACAGGTGCAATTCCCGCAAAAAAAAGGGAGGAGACTCTCTTTTATTTTCACTTTTAAATCGGTTAAAATACAAATAAATACTTGGATTTAATTCACACTGACAAGCTAAACCGACATATATGATTATTACCATGTCAGGGCTCATTAATAATTGATGTGTGGTCAGTGATACGTGAGAAACACGAGAGATGAATCACCGCTCTGAGCAGGAGCGTGTGGAATGATGAGCTCAGAAAAAACGAGTTTATTCTTGTTTTATAGCTATTAAAAATAAAGTATAGCAGCGATATCACACAATTCACCAATTAGAACACACCAAGAGCTAAATTCAGATGTTTTTGAACTGTTTGTGTGAAAACGAAATATTCGCGGCTGCCTATCTGAAATCACCGCCTCCGACCAGCGTGTACAGTGTCACTAGTTCAAAACAAACTAATTTGTTCTTGTTTAAGAGCTTTTTCAAATAAAATATTGCCATAAATGCACACAATACACCCATTATAACACAGCAAGCTAAATGCAGGTGTTTGTGACCCGTTTATGTGTGCAAGACTATTTGAAAGCGCGACTGGCAGAATAACGTATCTCTCGAGCTGCAGGGTTCTGCCTTTCGTCGTACGAACGAACACATCACGGACAAGATTATTTCAAAATACATAATAGCTTGGCTAATATAAACGAAAACAGCCACGTGAACATAAACTTTTGAGAAATAAATCTGAAGTGGATCTACTCGGTTTGAATATTAAGTGACCGCATTTACCTGCTTCTGTCTTCAATTTTAATCTATATATATAAAAAAGGAAACTAATTCGTCTTGGCTGCTTTTTTTAAATGTCTGTGCGTATTTATTTATTTACTTTTTTATACATTTTGTATAATTTCATAGTTTATGTATTATAATTATAAAAACATAAATACATTTAGCCACTTACATAGAAATATCTTAGGCCTTATCCTTTTCTGACAGTTTTAGGGATTTTTAAAAATCCTAAAAAACCTTATTTGTGCTGCAAATAATAATTTCAAACTCATTTGATACTGACCTATGACATCCTGTGACATGATATTTATTTGAATTTACATAATCTCATGGATGTAACAGTAAATCTGTTCAGCTCACAGATCAAGACTAAGCTGTAATGCAAGCAGAACTTTCACAAATGCTTATAGGTCAATAAAATCATTATTAAAAAAACTTATAAATCATTTAAGGATTTGATAACACTGTAAAATAATGTCTAATTTGTTAACATTAGTAAATGCATTGGTAACACTTTATAATAACTGCACTCATTAGTAAATAGTCAGTTTATGCTTTATAAAGCCTTGTTTTAACATTAATAGTCAATACTAAGCAGTTTATAAATACAGCTATAAATAGCTTGTTCTTGATTTATAAGCACATATTTATTTCAATATGCAATAAAAGTAAACTGTACACTTGAAATATATATATATATATATATATATATATATATATATATATATATATATATATATATATATAGTAAGAGACACGTTGGGGATGGTAAAGGTTTTGTCCACTTGGTGGTGCTGTGGTTATGTTTAATTATATATATATATATATATATATATATATATATATATATATATATATATATATATATATATATATATATATATATATATATATATATATATATATATGAAATTTGAACATGCACAATTATACAAAAATCACTTTTTAAAAACTACAACAAAAAATTTGTTTGGACTACAACAAGCATTTTCCGGGATTTGTGATATCACAAATATTGACGAATGGGATGTGAATTGGTTGAGCTGCACTAAAAAAAGGCAACGAGTGTGATATACACGTAGTTGACCATGAAGACTGGAAGAGAAAAAAATAACTATGAAGGAACTTTTCCTTTACTGATAAAATGAGCCAAAAAAGACATTTCACTCAGACTGAAAAAAAAAAAAAAAATTATTAGATCCTCATGAGAAATATTCAAAATTAGATCACTACAGTAATTACAAAGTAAAGACATGACCACTGGACAGCAAAATGCTTACTGGGTCAGAAGGGTCAGAAAGAAAAAAAAAAACAGATGGAGAAGAACAGAAACACCTAAATTGCAAAAGAATTAAAGTTAAGAATTAGGTGTGACACTATAATGGAGCATTTAGTCTAGAGTGCCACCATTTTCCAGAACTGCAACTTTCCTGGACTCTCAGAATTACAATGTGTCAGGTTCTGAGAGATGTAAAAGATCCCAAAAAAAAAGGACTTAATTAGAATAACATGATGTACTGTGGAATACTATATATTAAGAATTTATATATTGGCTTTATGAACGGAATATTTTGAGTGATTCTTGAAGGACTAGCATCCCCTCCTCTTGAACGACGGTTTGAGGAATATATCTTCCAGATAGTACCGCGACTCCCTATATGCAGAGTATGCAGTCTTCATAGGGCACCAACTTCCAGAGGGGACACCATCCCAGTTGCTAAAAAAAAAAAAAACATTAACCATTCTCCCATCCGCGCTCGCGATCACTCGCACCTCATGTTTGCGGCTCAATTTTTGAATTTTGGATGGACATCAGCCCGGGTAAAGGACATAAGCAATCAGGCACAGAGAAAAGAAAATTAGAGAAAGTAAAAAAAAAAAAACCAAAAAAAAAAAAACAGGCATAAATTTGGCTTGACATTGGACATTCGAGAGTCTCAAATTTAGGGACCGTCTCTAAAGTTATATGTGATCT